>NW_021635165.1:0-195233 GCF_004799145.2 Neltuma alba
GTTTGGTTCATGGGTGAATTTTCACATATTTCAGCTGAATTTGACAATGTAAGTACCATATGTTACGCATTTTTAAGTTATCTATTCTTATTTGCTTAGAATTTTCTAGATTAACAATTATGCAATTTTTAAGTAATCCTCAAATAGACAGTTTCTCCCCAAATTGGAAAATATCTTTCAAAAGTAAGGCAAGAAGAATTCTGTTTTTTTTTTTCCTGATCAGCGAATCATATAGTTTTTTTTTTTTGGGCCAAAAGTGAATCATATAATTTTGATTTTTTCAAATATCACGCTCCTTTCATGTTCAACATGAATGTTCAGTTTTTGCCATAGTGGGTTTTGGAGTAAAAAAAGAAACCTATTTCAAGTGCACATTCATGTATTATCCTTCCGTACACAGCTTCTGTTTTACAGCTTCATTTTTTAACTCAGGTTGTTTCAGTTGTGTTGGAAAATTATGGCGACGTTGAGAAAGATTCTGAAAATATGCAAATGACAAGGATTACTTCTTGGAGAATGGTGGTGAATGAGAAAGGACAAGTTAATGTGCCTGTGTAATTATCATTCTCATGATGGTGGTTTATCTTCTGATTTACTAATTAATCCCATTTGGCTGTTTATAACTTCTTTTTTATTTTTCATTTTATTATCTACAGGGAAGATGTTGTAAACCCTCGGTTTGGTCAAGGGTTTGCCTGCGTAATATGGCGAAGTTAGCCAAAGAGGCAACAACTGTACGGCGTGTTTTGGAATCCTTGTTCCGCTATTTTGATAGTGCTAATCTCTGGTCTCCACAACACGGGCTTGCTCTTTCAGTGTTGCTGGAAATGCAGTTAATAATTGAAAACTTGGGTATTTATTTTCTTCAGTGCTCAAGATTAGATAGATTCTAGATCAGTTTTGCCTGTTGAGTTCTCCCCCCCCCCCCCGGGGCAACAGTTTATAGTTAAATTCAATGTAATTTGCAGGGCAGAATACACACTTTCTATTGTCCATTTTGGTCAAACACCTTGATCACAAGAATGTGTTAAAGGACCCTAATATGCAGCTCGACATTGTTGATGTTATCACCCAGCTTGCTAAACAGACAAAGGTTCAGCAATCTGTGGCTATAATTGGTGCACTGAGTGACATGATGAGACACCTACGGAAAAGCATACATTGCTCTCTTGACGATTCAAACCTAGGGGCTGAAGTTATCCAATGGAACCAAAAGTACCGACAAGCAGTAGATGAATGCCTGGCGCAGTTATCACTCAAGGTCACAATATGTCCTGCCCTTTTCAAAGACTTTAATTGCATGAGAATTCGAAGAGGCATATGTGTGTGTCCATTTATATATTTAGTTGAGCATTGGATGTCTATTTTCTATAACTTTTTTTGTGGTCCTGGGCTGTACTGTTATACAGATTGGAGATGCAGGTCCTGTTCTTGATATGATGGCCGTATTGTTGGAAAATATGTCTAACATCACCGTAATGGCCAGAACCTTGATTTCTGCAGTTTATAGAACGGCTCAAATAGCAGCTTCAATACCAAATCTGCAATACCAGAACAAGGCAAGAATACATTAATCCGTTTAAGCTTTCTCCTAATTTTTGCTATAATCGAATAATTTACTCCTGCTTCTTTGTGACCTTTCTTCAACCTTTTTTCTCTCTCCCTATTTCTATCTATTTGTAAACTTGACGCTGCACCTCTCCAGGCATTTCCTGAGGCATTATTTCATCAGTTACTCCTGGCAATGGTACATCCAGACCACGAAACCAGGGTCGGGGCACACCGCATATTTTCTGTTGTTCTTGTGCCATCATCAGTGTGTCCTCAACCTTCTTCTCTGTCCCCTCCCCAGTAAAGGCAGCTCATGCTAATGTTCCAAGGACACTATCCAGAAATGTATCTGTATTTTCTTCTTCAGCCGCGCTATTTCAGAAAATGGATAGGAAGAAACCAGTTTTTCCAGAAGATAGCCATAACAGAACCGCGGTTGATGGGGCTGCAAAGACCAATGACAACTCCATTATGAACAGGTTAAAGTCAACTTATAGTCGGACCCAAAGTAAAAGAAGGCCTAGTAGTGAATCAACAGATAAGGACAAGATCAGTAGTCCTTCCATGATGAACAGATTGAAGTCAACTTACAGTCGAGTTGCTAGTGTAAAGAAGCCCCAAACTGCATTTGGCGAAGAAAATGCTTCAAACAGCCCTGATAAGCAAATGGTGATAATTTTTCATTCTACTGTAATAGCAATAAATCTTGTCAATCAATATCACCCGATATTAAACAGTTCTCTTATTACTACGATGTTACAGGCATTACCCCTTAGGCTGAGCAGTCACCAGATTGCCCTTTTGCTATCATCAATCTGGGCACAGTCCCTCTCTCCTCAGAATGTGCCTGAAAATTTTCAAGCAATTGCCCATACTTACAGCCTTGTCTTGCTAGTTGCTCGGAACAAGGTAATAAGTTTTTCATTAATATATATACATCAAGATCATATTTTCATCTAATTTGCCCCTTATGGGAAATTCATAATCAGAACTATTAGTAATAAAATATACTAGGAAATTCATAATCAGAATTATTAGTAATAAAATATACTATTAAATATTAATTCTAATAGTAGTAATCATCATAGTAAATGGTTATATTGTAATTAATAAATTCATTTGTTGTAATTAATTAAATGTTTCTGAACTACAGTTTTTAGAGTTTGATTAATGAATTGTAGTCATTCCTGTTAATATAAGATACTAACATGATTATTGAACAAAAACTGTTTGTTACTTTTATCTACCTGCAATATATTGTGCTGGAATTCACTCATAAACATGAAAAGTAGTAGTTCATTTATTCTTTATTTTACCTGCGGTCACGAGTTAATGCATTTTCCCCTGTTGCTATACTGGTATTCATTTTCAGCATGATAGTTCATCACCAAGATGGACATTGCATCTGTATAAGAATTGTGTTAAAGTAACAATACATCTAAAGCAGTAGACTTCGTTTGATAACATAATCATCTCAGTTTTCTGAAGAGAGGTCTCTTCTATTTATTCTAATTTATATTTCACTTTCCTTGGATAAATGATTGAGGATCTCATTGTTTTTGAACATTTGCATTACTTAGTTTAAAATATCTCTCTTTTGTAGACTAACAAAGAATAATACTGTAGGGGACTTAGCCAAGTACCTTGTGTGCATATTTTTAGTTATGACATAGGTCAAGTTCCAAGGGAATACACTTGGTATGAGTTTGAACCCACTAATCGTTATCAGATTCAGACCAGATTTAACTTAGCTGTCTCCCTTGCCATTCCTTGTATCTTCTTTCAAGTTGAAGACTACTAAAACAGCTTGGTATAAGCAAAATCTAACTTAAGAGTATAGACAAAGCGTATTCAAACTTGAAACCATAAAAATCATGATGGATCACCTCAACTTGCTTCGTCCCCAAAAAAAAAAAAAAAAAAAAAAAAAAAAGAAAAAGGCCACTCTAAAGGTCGCCTAACTGTGATTGCAATGGAAATCCAAGATCTCCAGCAACTGGTTTTTATTATAAGTGGTTTACTACTGATTCCTTGGCCATAACATAATTTTTCTTAGGTTGTTGATCTTTTTTAAATCTTAACTTGTCATTTTATTAAGTCGTTGTTAACTTTTGTTTCGCCTGATCTCTTGCAAATTCTGTGAATCGCAGAACTCCTCTAATGAGGCTCTGATTCAAAGTTTCCAGTTGGCGTTTACCTTGAGGAGCATTTCTTCTTGCTGAAAAGGGTAGAACCTTTATGTCCTATGTAGTTTATCAAATGTGACAATCAGTAAGAGCAGTTATGATATAGTTGGATGTCTCATGAAGCCAAATTACATTTTTTTTTTTAACCATTTTTCTCGTCACCAAATAATGCATATGAAGTGATGCTCTGCTTGACAATGATTTTCCTAGCTGAAACATTACCAGGAACTCTCAGTAAGTTTCTTGAACTTGTATTTCAAAAATCTTTAACCTAAAGGAACTCTTTCAGCAAAATTGAGTCGCATGCTTTTTGAAATTATATATGAACGTAAAGTTAGATAGGTTGGGAAGGGGAGCTAATATCTGCCAAGAAATTCTTTTACTTTTCGCTTTATCGCAAGAAACACTTATTTTCTCCTCAATGATGGCTATCTAATGTCACTTTCTTCCATTTTCCGACTTTCTAATCATACTAGTTTGTTGAAGAAGCTCACAAGATGATTGGAATTTCAAAAGCCTTAAACATTTTGTTAGAAATCATGATCATCCCTTTGATTTAATAATGATTGAACAGCAAATACTGAACACTGAGGAGTCAAAAATCGGTCCTTTGTTTTTCGGTGTTAAATTTGAACTAATGGTCAACCAATGGTGAAAACCCAAATTTTGTGATTGAAGTAAAATGTTATCGTACAACGGAGATTTTGATTTTGCATGATGGATAAACCTAATTCAACATTGTTGTATATTCTCATGGATACCTAAGCAAAATGGGGAACTCTGTCCAAAAATCCAGTTACTTTGGTGGGAGAACAAACTCACTTATATACCCTTTTGGCCATCCCATACTACTTAACATTGATTGGTGCATCCTATGCCACTTTAGTTTCCTTCATTTGGCCCCGTTGGAGAGGTGATGTCTTCACGGCTATATGCTGCAGTGTTCAACGCCTACAATTTACTTGACCTCCTTGCCCATTAAAACCTTCACCTGCTAGGACTCTCTATCGGTAGTCATTTTTGGAGCAATCAATCACCAACTTTGATACCAACTAATGAGCACGCAAGTGTGATCAGGAATCTTCCTCCAAAACTTTGTACCAATTGGTTTAATGTTTTTGGCCCAAAAAAAATTGGTTTAATGTTGCATAGAATTGTCAAGCTGTCAAATTTTGAACTTCAAATAACAATTTTTTTATCTTTTTCAGTTCAGCTGCCACCTTCACGCCGCAGATCTCTCTTCACATTGGCAACATGCATGATTGTTTTCATAGCCAAGGCCTACAACGTGCTCTCTCTCATTCCTATTGCTAAAATGGCACTTTCAGATGAAACAGTATGTGAATCACATCTTTGATGCAACTTTTTTCAATAATTTATATTATCAGAATTTTTCAGACATCGCTCATAACCTTTTGGATTGTGATGTAGATTGTAGTGATTGTATATTTTCTTTACACAATTGAATACACTTTTAAACAGTTCTAGTGGTGTTCCATGGGGTTAAATTATTATTTTGTCCCTGAACTTTTCATGCTTGTTTCAGGTTGATCCATTTCTACAAATTTTTGACGATAACAAATTGCAAGTTGTGATGGATACAATAAGACATCCGAGTAAACCTTATGGATCAAAGGAGGATGATGTAGATGCTTTAAAGTCACTTTCAGCAATAAAACTGACTGAGAGCCAGTCTAAAGAATCATTTGCTACCATGATAGTGCAGAATGTGGAAAAATCAACAGATGTAACAACTTGTTGCTATACCATGGTCTAATTTGTTGGTATATGGTGCTAACTTCTGAATTCTTTGTGCAACAGGAACCATCCAACTTAAAAGAAAAACTGCTTCGTAAATTTTCACCTGATAATGCATGTCCAATGGGAGCTCAGCTATCCACCGAATCACCAGGAGGCATCTACCAATCTGGATTGAAAGATGATAAATCATCCGATATGGTAACTTGCACGGATTTTTTCTTTCTTTTCTAAATATTATTTTCATCTAACATTTGCCCATCATGTTAAACATCGAGAATCTGCAGGTTGATGCACCATTGTTTACACTTGATGATGACGTCTCATCCCGAGAATTGGAAAGCACAGCTGGCGCTGTTGTGCAGCTGCCTTCAGAAAGTCCTATTCTGCTTAGTGTTGATGACATTTTGGGTTCGGTAAGTTTTTCTGTTCCAAAAAATACAAACACATAGCATCCTTCTGTTCTACCCATGTCTTGTATCGTTTTGATGAAGATGACTTTGCATGAGATACAGACAAGTAAAATAATTCCTGAAATAAAAACGTTAGGCCAGGGTAAGTGCTCTGTATCAAGTACAAGGGCAGACAGAATAATCCTACATGCCAAAAGCTTTGTAGCTTTTAATTAGTGAATAAAAGGAGGCATCTTGAACGCACTCCCATTCATTTCTTCCTAATATTTCTCGTCAAACCGAAATAAATATCACTTTTATTATCAAACCAAAGTGATATATAATTTTTTTAAAAAATGATAATATATGTAGGTTATGGAAACAACAAATCAAGTTGGAAGGGTTTCAGTTTCACCTCCATTTGACAAGCCTTATAAAGAAATGGCTCTGCATTGTGAGGCCCTCCTCATGGGAAAGCAGCAGATGATTTCCACTTTCATGTTTCCTCTGCCAGTGCAAGGAAATCCATTTACTATTTCTGCTGAAGATTACAACCAGGGCAAGGGGGAGGTGCCTTCACAATCCACTGTTCAGCAAAGTCTCCCTATGGTACTCTTCTTTTCTTTAGTTTTAAAATGTAGAATGAAGCTTTTTTACCTTGTTTTATATGCATATATGATTGCGGTTGACATTTATGACATGAAAATATGGGTCAAGTTATTGTTTATCCTCTTGCTTTGGCCCGAATTTAGGTTTACCATATGCAGGTTAATATATGTAATCCAATCTTGCTTTTGCCTGTTTAACTCCCAAATAATCACATGCCATATTCTCAGTCCTAATATGAACAAAAATAAAAGTGAATGTTAAGACAGAAAAATCTCTTTGTCCGGATATATGTTTCACTTATACAATTTCATATTCCATAGTGTTCTAATGCTGCAACTTGGATGAAGGTGACGTGTAGGAAACTGGCACAAGATGATTAATTGATAACAACAAGATTTGAGGCCAAAAGAAGGGAGATTCTAATTAATGACTTCATCTAAATATGATCACATCATAACTTAACACTATCTTATTCATCCAATTTCATCAAAAATATGGAAACAAGGATATCTTATTTTCTTACCATTTGAACTGCAGACAGGAAATCCATTCCTGGAGCCAAACATTGTCCCCATGTCTGGCGCGACACCGACTCCAGTGCTTTGTGCGGCAGCATACCAGTACCAGACCTTTCAATTACCAGCATCTAGCCCATATGATAACTTCTTGAAGGCTGCTGGTTGTTGATTTCTGATCATAAAGATGGGTCATACTCAGATTGTTGTAGTTATCATAGGAGCAAGATCCTCATTAGCTTCTTTTTCTTGAGCTCAAATTGACAACAAGCATTTCAGTTAGATTCGGTGATTGGTTGGTGTTTTTGTGGCAGCCTTGACCAATCAGATTGTATGATGAGTCATAATTCTTCTTCAATGATTTGCTTTCAGCAAGGAGGCGTATCTTCTATTGACTTCCTTGCTCTTACTTAGAGCTGGTTTTATGTGCATAGCTTACCCCAACTCCCCAACCAAGTGGGTTGTACATGCCTTTTTTTTTTTCCCCCTCCCTTCCTATTCCCTCTTGCCTCTAGCCATTTGAAAGTGAGAATTTTGTAAAGATAACTCTTTTTAGAATGAAGTTTTAATTAGAAAATTTTGAGATGCACTCATGTTTAGAAAAGTAATATGATGCTGAGCTTAATCATATCATGGATATTCAACATATTAAGAATTCTATAGCTCAACCCTTTCAAAAGCCCCCAAAAAATAAATAAATAATAAATATTAAGAATTGTAATTTCGTCCTGCTTCTTTTAACGTCACTGTGGAAGTGATGTTAAAAGAGAACGATATCCAAAAATAATAATAAATGTTTGCCACGAGGCTATTAGTTAAAAGAATGGATAAAAGGTTTCTAGAGTATGGTTTAAGAAATGGCTTCATACAAGATGTGTGTGTGAGTGCATTCTATCTCAAATACTAATATTTATGAATTTTATGTGTTCGTGAATTTATAGAATTTCAATCAAGTAGAAGATGCCAAAATTATAATAGCGTTTCTAAAGCCGTTTTATTATTTACCCTGGAACGATTTCTCTTTTTCGAAAATATATATATATATATATATATTGACCCAATTAATTCTTAATTCGAAATATTGACGGGATTGGTATGTTCCATAAGATATAAATAGTCTACTCCACTATTTCAACATTTTATTCATTCATTTCCAAACGGAAGGAACCATTAAACAGAATTAATCGTAGGTAAAGGTATTCTTAAAAGAGTTCGAATCACAACTTTGAAGATGCCATAAATGCACAAGAAATAGAATTTGGAGTCGCAGCAGCAACAACGGCATATTTTCTAGAACGCACAAACACTTGAGGACTGCAAGAGAAGGAAGAAGTATTTGGAAAGAGTATGCCAAGTCAGAAAATGGAAAGAGTACATTTGAATGAGCTCATATTAATTGTTCCTACAGGCACTTGCAATTTGTGTCCTGAATATCGATCAATGAAATAAAGCTTAGAGTGGTCCTGAACCAACTACTGACAGATTAAAAAGAGTAGAATGGAGTCAAAGGGAAATACCCAGATTTTGTTGAAACGGATGATAAGAAAGCGGATTGTTTATTCACCAATTAACATGTGGTATTTGAGCAAGTCCTGGCCAATCAACACCCTCTAATTTCTGTCCGCATCTTTGCTTTAAAGCAGAGTGACCGAGGACATCAAAACGTTGCAATGATGTGAAACTCCTTACTGAGTCAGGAAGTGATGCCAAGGAATTGCAGAAGCTGAGGCTTAGCCTTTGCAATGATATGAGTCTGCCAATAGACTCTGGAAGTGATGCCAAAGAAAAGCAGTAGGAGAGGGTTAGAGATTGCAGTGACGTGAGATTTCCAATGGACTCTAGAAGTGATGCCAAAAAATAACAACTATGGAAGTTTAGTTCTTGTAATAATGTGAGATTCCACATCCACTCTGACAACCGTTTGCTGCAAAATCTGTAAATCGACAGTAGTCTTATTGTATGAGGCGGCTCTAAAGCTTCTAAAATTATCTCATCCTCATGGAAATTCCGTCCAGCTTAAGGTCAATTCTCCAAGACATGTCTTGTCAAGCAAAAACTTTGATGACTCAACCTCCTTTACATTCCTCCGTTGTCTTATCAAATTTGTAATGGCCAAATGTCCCCTCAAACATATCAGATAACGTAGCTCAATTATCCTTACACCACCACCACTCGCTTCGTCCACCACAAATGTTCTCAGTGTTTGGAAATTAGTCAAACACCCCAAACCACATGGCATACATATCAAATTCCGACAATAATCCAGTTCAAGATGTCTCAATCTTGCCAATCTCTTCAAATCACTAGGAAGCTCTATTAAAGATGGACAGTCATTAAGTATTAGAGTCAGCAAGTTATGCAACTTGGTAATTCCTCGTGGGAGCTTCTTAAGTACCTGATTCTTAGTTAAATCAAGATACCTTAAATGCTTCAAGTCTCCTATACTTTCTGGAATTTGCAACTTTTGATTTCTAAGGGCCAATACACATAAATGTTTTGGAAGTGATATTGTAGACCCATAAATTGGATTAAAGAATCTTGATGAAGGGTGATTTGGAATAAATTCCCACTGTCCTTGTAGCAACAAAATTGTTCTTATTTTCTTTGTTCTTGATATTACCAAGTGGAAACTTCAAATTACTGTCACAATAACTTGACACATGATGAATCCCATCACTAAAGTTCTCTTTTTCTATCCTTTCACTTGTGTCAAGGTAACACTCATTTTTAGTGATTGAGTGTGCTAGATCATGTATGAGATCATGCATCTTACACCACACTATTTCACCAGAAGCATCATCTCGCTGAACATCTTGAAATGAGCACCTTGACAATAACTGCTCAAAGTACTCATTACCAATATTTTCCAAGAACCTATTTTTATCCAAGGGTTCAATAAACCCCTCAGCTATCCACAACTGAATTAGTGTTTCTCTCTTAATCTTATAATCTTTTCGAAACAGGGAGCAAAATGCAAAGCAAATTTTTAAATGGGAAGGAAGATGATCATAACTAAGTTTAAGAATAGAAAAGATTTTGTTGTCCTCAGAATTTATATTTGCAAGTTCATTATCCCTTAAGTATGACCATTCACTCCCAACTTCACCGTGAACAATAGGCTATCAATGGTTCTTATTGCAAGTGGAACTTCAGCACATTTTCTGACAATGTACACTTCAATATGTACTCACTCTTGATTATCAGGTTTTTTTCCTTCCCGAAAAGCCATTCTACAAAACAGCTCCCAAGAGTTTTTAAAATCCAAATCATCTAAGTGAAGATGCTCATCAGGTGTGCCCATTATTTGTGCCACTTTCTCACTACGTGTGGTCACAATGATTATGCTTCCCTTTTTGCCTCCTCTCAATAGGCTTTCCAATTCAAGCCATTTCTCACGGTCCTCATTCCAGACATCGTCTAAAACAAGCAGAAAAACTCAATCTTCTTTCTTAAATCTTGTGTGACCTGATCCAGTCGACGATTGGTTTCCTTATCATCAATGATGTTTTGAGCTCTTCTCTTCATATTAAATTCATCCGATTCATCAGACACACAAACCCATTTCATTACCTCAAAATGGTTTTTGACAGCCTCATCATTATATACTTGTTGAGCAAGTGTCGTCTTCCCCAATCCACCAATCCCAACTATGGCTACTACTGAAACGTTACTTTTCACATCAAGAGTGTTTAAAAGGATGCCAACAAGTTGCATCCTTTCGTTGTCCCTTCCCACAACATCTTCCCTCACAAACGAGTGGGTTTGCCTCCAGTCATAAGACTCAATAGAAGCATTCGAAGATATCTCACTCAAATGATCAAGTTTCTTCCTAATGGCCCTAATTTGACGACCCATTTTAGCAGCATAAACAATTCGATTGTTTTTGGAGAAGAATATGCGTACTCCTTCACCCTTTTGTCTTGGGTCATCACTTTCCTTGCAAGCTTTTTATAATAAAATTTGAGCTATACATAAGACAAATTATAATAGCTATACATAAGAGCTTTTTATAATAAAATTTGAGCTATACATAAGACAAATTTGTCTTGGGTCATCACTTTCATAAGAGCTATACATTTCATTTTAATCTTCAACACAAATTATAATAAAATTTGACTTAAGTTAGTTATAAGTAAATATTCTTAAGCTTTTTAACAATGAAATTTGATGTTTTATTTTTTATATGTATAATAATGACATACCTATAAATCAAAACAAACTTACTTGAATTTGATGATAACGGGATGTAAAATTATAAGTGTAGAAATAAAAAACCTCTCAGCGTGCCAACTTGGAAAAAGTTTTATTGGCTAGAAACCAAATTCAAGAGATTGATCTAGTACATTACAATAATCACATATAAATTAAGTTCACAATTGAGGAATAAAATAAGGAGTAAAGAAATAAAAAAGGAAAATGCTTAACGTTAATATATGAATCCTGTTATACTTATCCACACATAAACTGAGTTGATCAAAACGCGAACCAAACCGTCCTTAGTGAAAAAGCCGATTAATTTTTGTTTTATTTTTGGGAAAAATTTGGCTAAGTCACACAATGTGGACTTAATATAACTTTTCAGGTGGAAGAGAGATTGTCAAAACTTCAATTTAGTCTCTTTTACCCAAAATAAAATTAAATGAATACGTAAAAAAACACTATTTAAACCTTAAAATCCAAAAAAAAACATCTGACAAACAGTTGAACCTCGTGATTTTGGTAGTTATTTCCTATAATAAGAGATGGAGGGAGTATAATGATAGGACGAGGTGTACATGACATGCACAAGTTGGAGCTTTCCTGTGTGTTTAATTTGCAAAGAAAAAACTAATTTGTAGGTTCTTATACTTTTGTTCAGTTTTGAATCAGCTCCTTTAACATTCTTTTTATTGGATCCTTTAACTTTGTGACGTTAGATCCGCTAATCCCTGGCATTAAACAAAGATAGATACTACTACCTCCGGTCCTAATTATAAGAGTTAGTTGACTAATTTGAGAAGATTAAAGAAAGAACTTAAGTTAATTATTTATAATAAATAGGTGTTGTCTTTCCTAAAATATCCTTGTTAATCAAGTGTATTGATTAGAATTACCACTGTTAGAAAGACTATCTTGAAAAAAAATGCAAAAATATAAGAGATAAAGTGGATTGGGTTCTTATATTTAGGATCAAAATAAAAGTCAAACAAGATCTTATATTAAGAACCAGAAGCAGTACTAAAAATTTCCATTATATTCTCCTTCCTCGGTCCTCACAATTCACCCGACCTTACTGTTTTCTCCCACCTCTTCAGCCATATCACGTCTCTGCAATAGCAAGAAGGCTCCCGTATCTGACGATATGAATATACAAGCTGGTTCATCAAACTCATGAAAACCTCGATTTCAACTGCATCCCCACTTGTTTATTTGATATATTTGTTCATCTCTCACATTTATTCACTTTCCTCTCACACAAGCTTCCCAACTCATATTCCCCTGCTATCATTTTATATACGATTATTCCATGACTATACACGCATTAAAAGCTCCTCCTGTGCTGTCAAGTTATTCCAGTTGAGTTACCACTTCCATTACACAAATTTCCCAATCTTGAAGACAGGAAAGTGGGAGCGAGAGATCGGAAAAAAGAAATAAAAAGAGGAAACAAAGATGAGGAGATTGTGGAGGGAGATCATTTGAAGACTTCAAATGAAAAAAAAATAAAAAAAAATCACGGACCTAATTCAAAACTGAACAGAACTGTAAGGACATCCAAATTAATTTTTTTTACTATCAATTACAATAATAATTTTAAAATATTAATAATATTTTAAAACATCAATAACATAAGTTAATTATTTTGTTTTCCCTTACGCACTACTCTTTTTTTTTTTTAAACGAAGCAATTGAGTACTAAAAGTGGATATCATTATAAATTCTTAAGTGTACTTATCATCAACTGCCTCCTTGGCTTACAAACTCAGGCTACCTAAACATTCTAAAGTTTCAAAGGTTTGAAAGCCAATTGAACGATTTGTTGTGCGGGAATTATAAAGCCCTATTGCTTTTGCCAACAACTCTAGAATTGTTTTCAGGTTCCTAATTCCCTACTCTTATTGGAGGTACATGGACAAATGGAGTTATGGCTTTGAATGCTCCACTCTCCAATACTTCTTATAATGTCTCAACTTTCTGAATAGATGTTTCTTTTCTATTGATTATTAGATTGTGAATGACATTTTGATATATATAACGGTCACCAGATGAAATTTTAAAGTATCTTTTTTAAAAAAATATCACAGGAAATGTAGAGTGGTATGATCCTTGACCGCATTATTGTTATGCATCAATCAATGGATGTTTCCAAATTATAAGTAAAGTTCCTTTTTTCCGTTTGGTATGAGGAAAATGCATGGAAGGGAGGAGAGGAAAAAGGTTTAACGACCTCGATTTAAGAAACTGAAGAAGTGGGGTAAAAATTTTTAACTAATTTTTATTACTCTTTTATATGACTTCTTCTCTTTATTAAAATTTTAAAACCTCACTTTTCTGATTTTTTAAATAGAGCTCATTAAAATTTTTTCTTCCCTCCCCTCCCCTCTATTTCCCTCATGCCAAACAGTAGCTTAAGATATAAAGTTATTTCTTCCTGTTCACTCATTACATGTTATTGGCATTTGGAAACCTAAACCACCTGTGCTACTCAATACCTAATCCACTTTGAAACCTTTTGATAAAGAAAAAGAAGAGAAAAACTATTATGACACCTTCATTCTTGTGGGTTAGTTGGGATTTTATTCTAATTATAGGGGCTACGTCAACACGCATGCATGATAGAATAAAATAAGTAAAATATTATGATGGATTTCCGCCACAAAGATATTTAACTATAAGTAAAATATTGCCGGTTAGTTGAGCCAGATTCAAATAATAATATACTGGAGTTGGGCAACAATGATTGACTTGCTGCCCCCAGCAATAGTGTAAACAAAACAGAAATCTGAACATAATAAAATGAGAATAATACTTCCTTTATTGTAATGCAACAAAGAGAAATTAAACACATTCTTCCTTTTTATCCAATGCACAGACATATTCTTCTCTTCTCAATAATAACACTTATTTTTATGGAAAATAATATATACTTGCTTTATTGTATCTTCATCTATTGACTATTTTCCTTCTATGCGAAGCTTAAACGAATTAAAGAGTGGAGGAAGATAAGGATCAATTTAGGGGTTGTGAAATTAAATATGTTTTGAATCCATCTTTATGAGCTTAACCTTCTTTAATGATGTGACACTGTTGATAGATTATGAAAGAGGCACCTACTTGGAGCATTGGATGAGTTTAAGTATTCCTTGCAATGAAGTGAGATTTGCTATATTTCTAAGATATAGGGGGGGGGGGAAGGTGGGGTGAAGGGTAATATTATATCTCTCTCTGTTTGAATCATATACTCTATCCAGTTCTTTTTATAATAGCCTCATAACCAAATTATATAATCTAAGAAAACAGTTAAAATTTGTTAAAATTAATAAATATGTGAGAAATGAACTTTTTTTCCAAGTATATCCTCATTTATAAGGAGGTATGTAAGAGAGAAAAATAGAGTAATAATAAGAGAAATTATGAAAAAGAAGATAGTATGCCAAGTTGTCAACCTTTTAATTAATGCAATGTATAAAATTAATTAAGGACAAAAATGATGAAAATACATTAAATGTTTAGACAACGCCAAGTAGGCTCTTATAAAAAGGACCAAGACAATTCAAATTTTAGGTTCTTATAAAAAGGATCGGAGGAAGTATATATATAGGAGCAAAATCCTCATTAGCTGATGCGAAAAGTTGCAGTGGCTTCTTTTTCTTGAAAGTGATAATTTTGTAAAGATAACTCTTTTTAGAGTGAAATTATAATTTTAGAGAATTTTTGAGATGCACTAATCATGATTAGAACAATAAATATATATGATGCCGAGCTTAGTCATCTCATGAATCAGTTTCATAATATTTATGAATTTTATCTCAAGTTACTAATATTCATGAATTTTATCTGTTGGTGATTTGTTAGAATTTCAATCAAGTAGAAAATGCCACAATTATAAAAACCTTTCTAAAGGGAATGTTATTGATAAGTAAATAGATCTTTTGGACCATGAAAGCAGATGGTTAGTTGATTACTTGTAAACAGCATAATTTCATTACAAGAAAGAAAAAATTAGTTATATTAATTAGAACAACAACAAAGTTAAAGAGAGATGCTTATATTTCCCCTAGTGAAAAGTGGAGACAGACAGAAAATGACGTCAATTCATATGCTTTTCTTACAATTTAAGAAAATTAATGACATGGAAGAACTTTAAATTATTAAAATCATTTAATTATAGTTTCAGCGATTTTTTTTGATTGAAATAATTACTTGAATCCCATTGGAATAATAATATAACATATACGAATTTTAAAGAATTTATTTAAAATACTGAGAAAATATGTTTTTTTTTTTTGGGAAATTCGATGTCATGATATTTGTTAATATTAACATTAATATTATTTAAAATCTTTAATTTCTTCGTAAAATTTTGGATTCAAATTCAATAGATATCACATTTTGATAGCATTTTTTTTTGTCAAAAATATTTTTGATAGCATTTCGCAGTTCCTTTTTCTTTCTTTTGAAAAATTTTCCCAAAAGATCGATTCAATTTTTTTTTTTGGCCATGAAAGAAAAATAAAAAATTGATATTCAGCACCATCCACCGAATTCCTCATCTATAAAACAACAAATTGACAGTCACAACAAATATTTAAGAGAGTCATTTTATTATTTACTCCGAAACCATTTCTTTTTAGAAAGAAAAATATTTTGGCCCAAGTAACTCTCAATTCGAATTATTGTCTTGAATGTGATGCTTCATAAGATATAGTTCAGGAGAAGCTCCAAATATGATTGAAGTTTTATTAATTAAAGAAGCTTTTAACTCAAAACTGTGCGAAGAGAATATAATATAAGCATTTAAGTGGAATAATTTTAACGCATAATATGTGATCTCAATTAAGCAAATAAACAACGTCAAATCCACAAAATATAAAAAGTCTACATCAGTACAATTTCGAAACATAATTGAGACACATAAAACAGAAATAATTGTAATTAAAAGTCCTTTGAAAATAGTTCAAACCACAACTTTGAAGATCCCATAAATGCACAAGAAATAGAATTTGGACTTGCCCGGCAGCAGCAGCATCTTTTCTTGAACGCACAAACACTTGAGGACTGCAAGAGAAGGAAGAAAAGGCAAATGCCAAGTCAGAATATGAAAAGAGTACATTTGAATGAGCTCATATTAATTGTTCCTACTGACACTTGCAATTTGGGTCCTGAATATCTATCAATGAAATAAAGCTTATAGTGAGTGGTCCTGAACCAACTACGTACGTACATTGACAGACTAAAGAGAGTAGAATGGAGTTAAAGGTAAATACCCTGATTATATTGAAACGAATGATAAGAAAGCTGATTGTCTATTCACCAGGCCAATAAACATTTGGTATGCGAGCAAGTCCTGGCCAATCCACACCCTCTAATTTCTATCTATATCTTTCCTTTAAAGCAGAGCAACCACGGACATTAAAACTTTGCAATGATGTGAGACTATTTATTGAGTCTGGGAATGATGCCAAAGCAATGCAG
Organism: Neltuma alba; assembly: GCF_004799145.2. Lineage (NCBI taxonomy): Eukaryota > Viridiplantae > Streptophyta > Magnoliopsida > Fabales > Fabaceae > Neltuma > Neltuma alba. Next base: position 16,687 of record NW_021635165.1, read on the forward strand.
CCCCAAAGGCTTAGCATTTGCAATGATGTGAGTTTCCAATGGACTCTGAAAGTGATGCCGAAGAATTAAAGCAGAAGATCTCTAGAGATTGCAATGATGTGAGATTTCTAATGGACTCTGGAAGTAATGCCAAAGAATTGCAACTGAAGAGCTCTAGAGATTGCAATGATGTGAGATTTCTAATGGACTCTGGAAGTGATGCCAAAGAATTGCAGCTGAAGAGCTTTAGAGATTGCAATGATGTGAGATTTCCAATGGACTCTGGAAGTGATGCCAAAGAAGTGCAGTGACGGAGGTCAAGAGATTGTAATGATATGAGATTTCTGATGGACTCTAGAAGTGATGCCAAAGAAGTGCAGCCAGAGAGGTAAAGAGATGGCAATGATATGACATTTTTTATGGACTCTGAAAGTAATGCCAAAGAAGCGCAGCTAGAGAGGTAAAGATATTGCAATGATGTGAGATTTCTGATAGACTCTAAAAGTGATGCCAAAGAAGTGCAGACAAAGAGGACAAGAGATTGCAATGATGTGAGATTTTCAATGGACTCTGGAAGTGATGCCAAAGAAGTGCATCTAGAGAGGTCAAGAGATTGCAATGATGTGAGATTTCTGATAGACTTTGGAAGTGATACCAAGGAAGTGCAGCCAGAGAGGTAAAGATATTGTAATGATATGAGATTTCCAATAGACTCTGGAAGTGATACTAGAGAAAAGTAATTGAAGATTCGTAGAGATTGCAATGATGTGAGACTCCCTATCCACTCTGACAACCATTTGCCACCAAATTCACAAATAATCAGTTCTCTGATTGTGTGCGGCGGCTCTAAAGCTTCTAAAATTATCTCATCATCATCATCATGCACATATAATTCCCAAGGTAAAAGTGAAGATGCCCCCAATCTTAAGGCCAGTTTTCCAAGGTATGACATGTGAAGCAAAAACTTTGATGACTTAAACTCCTTTAGCTTTCTTCACTGCCTTCTCAAATTTTTAATCTCCAAATTTCTCCTCAAACAGATCAAATCAGGTAGCTCAGTTATCCTTGCACCACCACCACTCACTTCATCGACAAAAAATGTTGTCAGTGTTTAATTTGGAGATTAGTCAAGTGGCCCAAACCACATGGCATACATAGCAAGCTCCAACAACGATCCAATTCAAGATGTCTGAGTCTTACCAATCTCTTCAAGTCACTAGGAAGTTATGTTAAAGATTCACAAGCATTAAGTATTAGGGTCAGCAAGTTATACAACTTGGTGATTCCACGTGGAAGCTTATTAAGTTTACTATTCCAACTTAAATAAAGATATCGTAAATGCTTCAAGTCTCCAATGCTCTCTGGAATTTCCAATCGTTGGTTTACAATAACCAATACACGTAAGTGCTTTGGAAGCGATGTTGTAGACTCGCAAATTAGATTAAAAACTCTTGACGAAGACTGACTCAAGATAAATTCCAAATGTCCTTGTAGGAACAAAATTGTTCTTATTTTTTCGGTGTTGGTATTGCCAAGTGAAAACTTCCAGGCACCATCAAAATGACTTGACATATACAAATCCCATCGCCAAATTTCTCTTCTTCTATCCTTTCACTTGTGACAATGTAACACTCATTTTTAGTGATTGATTGTGCTAGATCATGTATGAGGTCATGCATCTTACACGACCATATGTCACCAAAAGAATCTTACACCATATCTTGGAACAAGCATCTCGACAACAACTGCTTGAAATACTCATCACCAACATCTTCCAAGCACCTATTTTATCCAAGGGTTGAATGAACCCCTCGGCTATCCACAGCCGAATTAGTGTTTCTCTCTCAATGGTGTAATCTTTTGGAAACACAGAACAAAATGCAAAACAATTTTTCAAATAGAAGGGAAGATGATCATAACTAAGTTTAAGGATAGAAATGACCTTATTATCATTAGAATCTATATTCGCAAGTTCATTGTCTCTAAAAGATGACCACTCCTTCACTCCTAACTTTTTTGTGAAAATAGGCTACCAATGGTTCATATTGCGACTGGAACTCCAGCACATTTTTTCACAATATCCTTTCCAATCCCTACCAACTCTTGATTATCAAGTCCTTTTCCATCCTGAAAAGCCACCCTATGAGACAGCTCCCAAGAGTTTTCAAAATCCAAATCATTTAAGTTAAGAGGCGCAAGCGTGCCCATTATTCGTGCCACTTCCGTACTACGTGTAGTGACAACAATCATACTCCCTTTTCGTCCAGCCCTGAACAAGTTTTCTACTTTAAGCCATTCCCCATGATCCTTAATATTCCAAACATCATCTAACACGAGTAGAAAACGTTTCCCCTCAATTTTATGTCTTAATAGCTCGAGGGAACCATCAGATGTTTCCTGCTTAATGATCTTTTGAGCTAACGTGTTATTGGAAAGTTGATGGGATTCATTAGACACACAAACCCACATCATAAGCTCAAAATGATTTTTAGCAGCCACATCATTATACACTTGCTGAGCAAGTGTCGTCTTCCCTAATCCTCCAATCCCAACTATGGGAATCACTGAGATGTCATTTTTAACATCAAAGCTTAAAAGGGTACTAACAAGATGCATTTTTTCCTCATCTCTCCCGACAACATCTTGTTCGCTCACAAATGGGTTGGTTCATCTCCACTCGACTCATTCGAAGTGCTCGAAGTGCTGTCATGCAATTGGAGTGGATTCTTCTCATCATAAATCTCATATAGTTTCTTCCTAATTGCCCTAATCTTAGAACCCATCTTATGAGCACAAACAAGTCAGTTTGATTTGGAGAAGAATATGTGTCCCTCCTTCACCATTTTATCTTTGGTCATCACTTCCCTTGCTAACTCCTCAGCGGAGTAGGCATCCAACAAGTCTTCGGCATCAAGCAACATATCTCTCAACTTTTATAGCCAATCACTGATCGCTTCACTTTTCATGGCCTTTCTCTCAGCATCACGAAGCACAACTCTGATTCTAGTGACCTTCCTCTTCATAGTCTCCAAATCATCTTGGAAGTTGCAAAGAAGGTCGAGCTCTTTGGCAGCTAAAGAGCCCAGTAGTCTAGTGACATTTTCAGCAAGGGCTTCCATTGATGATCGATGGCAATTCAAATGGGGTTTGCATGATGAGGAGAGTAATTATAATAAACACACCTCTAACTGAATACAATTCGTGTAATAATCTTTCAGCCTCAAGGCTAAGCAATTACACCTCAAAATTTAGAATAAGAGAAGCAATAGTCTTCTATAGAGGAGGAATTAATGCGGATGGTGAGGAGGAAGGCGGCATGTGTACAGAGAGAAGTTTCTTTCTTTCTTTCTTTCTTTCTTTTTTTGGTGACCAGCGCGTACAGAGAGAAGTTAGATAACAAGTTAGATATCTTAACTAGTTGCTGGCTTTTTGCTATTAGTTGGGACTACTTAATAAGGAGTTTCTTTTTTTCTTTTTTTAAAAAAGCCCCGACTTGCCTTTGTATCTGAAAAAATAACAAGTTAGATAACCTCTCCCCTTTGTTATGGCATTTCCTTTCACTTGTCTAATCCACACCCTTCATCAAATTTATCGGTGAAGAAAAATCATTCACGTAAATGGATAGTTCTGTTTTGTGAAAATGCCATGATGTTCTGTTCTTGAAAAAGGAAATCAAAAGAATAGAAATAAAAAAGTGAAGGCCTTATGTTTGTTTTTTTAAAAGCGCAAGATATTAAAATTCAATTAGCACTGTGCCGTCCAAACAGTGAACGAATCTTGTGGCTGTATTTCTTTTTCATTTTAAATTAAATAAAAAACATTATATGTAATCCTAAAAATATAATATTTAAATTAAAAATAGATTAATTCATAAGTGAATAGCATCACACCATTTACATTAATTATTTTTATTAGATTTGATGAAGGGTGTGGCGTCGTGTGGATTAGAGAAGTGGAGGGAATTTGACCATAAAGAATTGGCAAGGTTCGGCGCTCAGTCCATCCTAATGTCCAACTCCGTATCACTCAAGATCGCGTGGGCTCTCTGCATTTTTTTTTTGGTCATCTATTCCCCTCTACTTTCCTAATCCTGACCTGGGTGTTTGGCTACCAGGAATTTAGGAAAAGTATTTTCTAAAAATATTTTTTTCATAAATCAAGATAAACTCTTCTATATATTTATTCTGAATATTATAAAAGTATTTTTGAAACTATAGTTTTGATTCCATCCAAATACCCCCTAAATTATAACTGAAAAACACAAAATCGTGATATTTAAGAGGTGTTTAGATTAAAAACAAAAGGGAAAATTAATTCGTAGGTCCTTATAGTTCACTTCAATTTTGAATCAGGTCCTTATAGTTTATTTCTTTTGAATAGGGCCCTTATACTTTGATCCGTTAAACCCATCCATCCTTAAAGGTTAACACCGTTATAACACCGTTAAGTTTTGATGATGTAGAGGCTGACTAAACTGACATGTGGATAAAGAAACATGAGTTGGCACCACATGGATTAATTTTGACGACAGGTGGATAATAAGGTGATTAAGAAGCCTTTAACTAAGACCATCGTGATTAGTCGATTCAAGAAACCATCGCATTCCCGCCCTCTCGCCATCGCATTCCCGCCCTCTCGCTAATTTTGCGGCCAGTTGCAGAACGTTCAGTTTTGGTTTTCATTGGGTGCGCAAAACGGCGGCGACCAAGATTATCCAGGTAAAACTGCATTTTGGTACTGTGTCTCGATTTGTATTATCTGAGTAAGGCTGCGTGTTGGTGCTTTGCCTCAACGTGTTTTATTTTATTTCTTGCTCTCCATCTCTCAAACACAGTTTTTGAATTTTGAGCAGGTAACCCATATTTCATATCCATTTGTAAAGGTCCCATCTTTGATCTTCTATAAATTTTTTTAAAAAAAAAAATAGTACCCTTATAAGCATGTGCAGATTTTCTCTATCCACAAAGAAGAGAACAAAGATGTTGATTTGACATAATAAATTTTGAATCTTTTTTGAAACCGAAACTATACATTGAATATTAATTCCAATCAAAATCAATAAAAATGATTTTGGCTTTTTAAAGTTATAATTTTTTAAACGCTTTCTACATTCTATGTTTCTCTCATTAATTTTTTTTCTTTTGTTCTATCAGTTTAGTATACATGGAACGAAGGAGGGGAGATGACGTAGGCATAAAAAATGGGAATATAAATTTAGGGAGTGGGAACGAAATAGAGGTTGAGGATGATAATTTGACGTGCCCGCAAGCTGAGGATAGTGATGGTGCAGAGTTGGATGATGATTGTTTTCATCAATTTCTTGATGTTGATGTTAAGAATGTGGGTCAAGGAAGTAGGGGTTCTAATCATTTGGCCGAATTCGAATCCGTGCATTCAGAGGCTGTTACTGCTTCTGAGTTACTGAACGAGAACACGTTGGCTATGCTTTCTGATCTAGAAGATGATGAGTTGTATGAGGAGTATGCATGTGATGACAAGGACAATAAGGCAATAACAAGGTATGAGAAATACAATTGTGCTCAAATGTGCAAGGAGTTTGAATTTAAGTTGGAAATGGAGTTTAATTCAGTCCAACAGTTTCGAGAAGCCCTCAAGGAGTACTGTTTGCTACATGGGTATGATGTTAAGTTTATTAAAAATGATAAGGAAAGATGCCGAGTTAGGTGCAAGAAGAAGTGTGGTTGGTTGATACTTGTAAGCAAAGTTGGTGGCTCAATTGCTTTTTGAGTGAAAACACTTGGACCAAAGCATACTTGTGGGGTAACATTTAATTCAAGGTTAGCCACATCAAAGTGGGTTTCAGACAAGATAGTAGATCATATGAGGATGAATAAGAATTTGAAGCTAGGAGATGTGGTTTCAATAGTAAAACAAAATTATATGGTGCAACCTTCAATAAACAAGGCATTTTGGGCTAGGAAGATTGCAAAGAAAACAATAGAGGGAGACCACAAAGAAGAGTACAACAAGTTGGTAAACTTTTGTAATGAAGTCAAGAAGAGAAATCCGCAATCTACATATGCTCTTTTCACTTACACTACTTATTATGTAGATCGCCCACGTGTGTTTAAGAGATTGTATGTGTGCTTAGAACCAGTGAAAAGAGGTTTTATGAAAGCATGTAAGCCAATTATTGGATTAGATGGTTGCTTCTTTAAGGGCACATACGGAGGTATTTTGTTGGTGGCTGTAGCTCGCGATCCTAATGATCAATATTTTCCTCTAGCTGTGGCGGTAGTTGAGACTGAGAACAAAGATTCTTGGACATGGTTCTTAAAACAATTGTTTGATGATATTGGTAGTATGACTGAAAAGAAATGGGTTTTTATCTCAGACCAACAAAAGGTAATATGTTTAGTTAATTTTTACACTTATTTAACATAAATTTCAAAACTGACAATTATGTTTTAATTGTAGGGATTGGTTCAAGCTTTTGGAGAATTACTTGAAGGTGTTGAACATAGATATTGTGTAAGACACTTGTATGCCAACATCAAGTCAAGGTATGGTGGTGGAACGGTGATTAGAGATGCAGCGAAGGCCACTTATCCCCCAGCTTGGAAAGAACTAATGAAACAATTGCATAATGTGTCAAAGGAAGCGCATGATCACTTGATGATATTTCCTCCATCTTGTTGGACCAAGTCTCACTTTTCAGAGTATTCAACATGTGATATGATAATGAATAATATATCAGAATCTTTTAATAGTCGGTTGTTGGAAGCAAGAGAACTTCCCATTGTAGGTCTTCTTGATTGGATTCGGATTTATTGGATGAATAGATTTGCAGAAAATCGCATCAAAGCTGCAAAATATCATGAGAAGGGAATTGTATGCCCTCGTCCCCGTAAGAGACTTGACAAGGAGGTTGAAGAGTCTAGAAAGTGGATGCCAAGATGGGCAGGAGACGACAAGTTTGAAGTTCAATATAACACTCAAAGATTTATTGTTGATCTCAAAGAGAAGACTTGTGAATGTCGATGGTGGCAGTTATCTGGAATCCCTTGAAGGTAATTAGATAAATTGTCTTATGTGGTTATAATCTGAAAAATTCAATATATAACTTGTTTCTTATCTTGCAGGCATGCTGTTATTTGTATTTACGAAAAGCGTGAGGACCCTCATACATATGTCAATGAATATCTTACTCTGAACAAATATGAAGAATGTTACGCTCCCATTATACAGCCCATAAATGGAGAAGAGTTGTGGGAACAAATTGAATCAGAGCCTATAGATCCTCCAACATTTCACAAATGTCTTGGTAGACCTAAGAAGCGACGAAAGAGAGAGAAAGATGAGCCACAACCTCCACACAAAATCAGGAGACAAAATACAAGCATCAAGTGTAAAGCTTGTGGTAATTATGGTCACAACCGAAGAACATGCAAGCAACCTTCAATAAAAAGCCCACCTCCAAACCATTGATGTACCCAACTCTTTTGGAGTTTTAGACTTTTAGTTATACTATTTTAGGTTATTTAGTATGCAGACAATGTCTTCAATTTGTTTTTGGTTGTGGCAATGAATGCTAATGTAGTATGTAGACTTTTATATCTTTCTTGCTGGATATTTAGTATGCAAACAATGACTTCAATTTTAGTGCTAATTTTTCTTTTGATTGGAGACGAAAGACTGGATTTATTATTTCATATTTGCTTTTCATGAAAAAATACCAATTGAAGTGGAGGGTTTATTCAAACAATAAGAAGCTAGATCAACTATCCAATTAAATGATATTGAGCATGTTTCTCATCTCTTCTTGAAAAGCCCTTTCCATTTCATAATAATATCCTCTTAGTTGATTGAAGTGCTTGACTAACATGATTTTGTATCCAGCAATAGGACCTATATTGATTGTAAAATATAAGTAGGCGCATGAAAAGGAATACTCCAAAGCAACAGGGAACATAAATAAAGTATCCCATAAAAAATTTGCACAAGGTACATGTCATAGAATAGAATATTTCCATCATTCAATATTTGGAAATTTAATTAGACAATTGATATTAAAAAAAATCTTCAACAAGCACAACTTACTGTTTTCTTGAGAGAAGTAAGATCCCAAATGTTGATATTATCAACGAAGAAACCAACAATGCGGGCAAATAATAAAATCGGACATTTTAATTTATATATGAAACATGACTCTTTAATTTTCCTCTTCAATTGTTGATTTACATATGATTACTGTTTTCACCATTAAATTGTATTCAACGTGCGGCTAAGTTGGGACATCATCCTCTTCAATATAAGTTTTGACAATTTCAATTTCTTACCATGATTTACTTTCTTAATCTTCAATTGCTAACCAGTTAAGGACTTAAGCTCGATAGTATAGGATATGCTAAATAGTACAGGATCCACTGGGTTTATATCAGAAGTTTTGAAAACTCAATTAAGATCCACCAAAAAAATAAAACTCTCACGGCAAGAAAATTAAAGAAGAGAAACAAAAATCTAGCAATAAGGGGTAGATTAAGATATAAGAATGGTTGAGTAATACTTGACGACATATAGCACCGTGAATTTTAAAAGCACGTTCCTTGTATCATGATTGCGATTGAAGGCAAGGAATTCCGCGGCGGGAGTCGGAAACTGAAGACCCAGAAACAGTAACCCTTGATTTTTTTTCGTGTTTACCTGAAAGTTTTAAAAGTAAAATAATTTTAATATTATATTTTTAACATGTCAGCTAGCCATGGAAGGATACTATTAGCCACATCATCACAACTTAATGGTGTTATAACAGTGTTAACTCTTAAGGATGGATGGGCTTAACAAATCAAAGTGTAAGGGTTTGATTTAAAAGAAATAAACTATAGGGATCTGATTCAAATTTTTATGGACATTTACAAATTTTCAGCTTATTTTTTATCATTTTTTCTTAGATTAATAGCAGTTTAATTTTTAAATATACAGACATATTCTTATCTTTCTAAAAATACTTATTTTTATGGAAAATAACACTTCTTTTATAATATCTTCATATATATTCTAAATATTTTGATAGAAAAGACTATGAATAACTTCATATTTGAAGAGAATTTCATAACTTACTGATTGCTCAAAATTAGAAAATGAAACAATTTTCTTTTATGCGAAGCTCAAACAAATAATAGAGAACAGGAACAAATAACAGAGAAGAGGAAGATAAGGATCCTTAATTGAATGATCCATGATGTAGCAGTGTTTTATTCATTATTTATATTATTTAAAAATTAAAATATTTAACCTTCGTTCATTAAATTCAAAAGTAGGTGGAAATAGAGTTAACTTTATACAACTGACATTACATTCGAAGAAAAAGTGTAACATTAAGGGGGAAAATTCTGCCATTATATAAATTATTGTCTTTATCGGATAACAAAGGCGTCAAGAAAAGAATATATGTTGCTTCTGCCATTTTATTTTCAACAGGACAAATTTTTTTCTCCGTTTGAGATAAACTCTTGATGAGAAGAGTTAATTTGTCTCAGAGAAAAGAATAATGGGATTCTCATGCCTACTTTAATAAATAACTTATTCTCATATATTAATAAATAGTTTCATGAAAGTAGGGGTGTGTGTATGAGAGAGATTTTCCAACACCATATATGCAGGGATCTTCAAGCATCAAGCAAGGAATCTCAAAGCCATTTTTGAAGTTTGTGTGAACTATGAGAGCCAAATTATGAATTTTCCCATATTCTTTATTCTAACAAATAATAAGGGACCTCGAAGAAGTGAAGGTAACAAAATACCCATTCTTTATTCCGAAAGAACATTTAGAATGTGAACAATTTTGAAATCCTTGCATGTAGTGATACATATATTAGATTCTTTGTGGATTGTGGACTCTTGATGTGATTCCAAAACAGAGCACTTCATGAGCCTAAGTTTCTTTAATAATGATGTGACACTGTTAACAGATTAAGGAAAAGACACCAATTTAGAGCATTATTAGAAGAGTTCAATTAGTCTCTATAATTATGAAGTGAGATTTGTCATTCTATTACGAATCAAAATAACTGCAACCATCAATTTGAAGCCTCCCTAATGATGTTAGATTCCTTATATATCCGCTTTGAAAACCTTGAAATATGCTCCATTAACAAAAAAAAAGTTATATCATTATTATAATTATATGGATTCTTGTCTTTATCAAGAAATGCTCTTCTCTGTTTTGTGGAGTTTTTGATGGAGATAACTCCCGCACAAGTTAATGAAAGTGCAATAATACTCATGAGATTAAAAAAAAAAATGATGGGCTGAAGGGTTTTTTTTTTTCCTGTTTGAATTAAGAACAAGAGTAATTAAACAGACCAACTCGACATGCCAAGGCTTTTAGTAAAAGAGAAAACTTGGGTACAATATTTACAAATATCTGCTGTCAAATTCTTGTATGCCCACAGATCATTGCCGAGGCAACCTCATTAGTTTGCCATTGTGGTTTTAAAATGTTGCGTTCCTCATTAGAATTTCTAACAAATTACTTGAAAACTCACTACTAAAGAGGGAATATGGTTTTGGTGCACATGACCTCTCAAAGGAATCTCTCAAACATAATTAAGGCAAACCCATGCCCACAAGACATAAAAAGTCCACTTCACAATTTCAACGATTTAATCATTCCTTTGGAAACAAAAGGAAAAATTAAACAGAATTAATTGCGGGTAAAAGTCTTTTTAAAAGAATTCAAGCCACTACTTGGAAGATCCTATGATGCATCAGAAAAATCCAATTGACTTAGATATAGTGGAAATAAAATTTGGACTATATATATCAACATTAATATACAAAGAATTGGCATCCAACAAGACGTTGCAATGATGTGAGACGTTTTATTGAGTCTGGAAGTAAATCCAAAGCATGTAGCCCATCTTTGGCTTCTAAATACCACGTTTTTCTCCTTTTTATATCCAAAATACCAGGGTGGCTTTAGGACTTGGAAACGCGCATTGTATGCTTGGTTACATTAATTTTGTATGATCAAGATTTAATTTAAATTTATTTTATATTTTAAGTTAGTTTTTATTTTAATAGACATGCAATTTAAAATAAAGATAATTTTATAATTGTCACTTTTTAAAAAAAAATCATTAAAATAAATGTACATGAGAATTTTTGAATTTGTATTGTACTTATAAGTAGGATCAAACTCGTGACCTCTCACTTAAAAGAGAATATCAATATTATTAGGTGACAACACTTTTTTCTTTGGGTGAAAAAGAAAAGCTCCTTTAATTAAACTTTAGCAAGTCAACGGCATATAAAACTAATATCTGAGTTAAAACAAAAATAAAGAAATCTTCCTCCCTGTAATTCTAGGCCTTTGAGCTCGCTGTTGTCTTACTAATAAATGAATAAAGAAGAAATCATCAAGTTTATCTCACTAGTATAAATTTAAAGAAACGATTTAAACCACCATTGACCAGTTGCATTTCTTAAATATTATTTAATTTTTTAAATCACTTGCTAAAACATGTGGTTTAAAATATAGTAATACCTCCGATCCTAATTATAAGACTCTATTTGTAGACTATAAATGAGGTCTTATAATTAAGATAGGAGATAATTTTTTAGACCGTTGGCATACACAACAGGCATAAAAGTCCGTTATTTTAGATCAGTTGTTAATGCATCTGGTCTCAAAGCTTTAGTAAGTTAATGGCATATTTTAAGAACGTATGCCAAATAAGAAAACCTTAGAAACCTTAGACCAGCTCTGGATATGTGATATAGTGTGTGTGTGTGAGAGAGAGATTATAAGAAATTTTATTTTAATTAAACATTGGGTAAGTCAATGGCGCATAAAATAGAAAAAAATGACCAAAACAACATTGAAAATAGAAAATTCTAAGAAAGGCAGCTAAAATGACAGGAAATGAGGGAAAACTGGAACAGGAATTATAAAAATATGAGAAACGACCAATTTATCATTGTGTCAGTTTAAAAAAATGACCATATTTGATCTGAAAATAACATAAATTAATAAGTTTGGAATACGGAATAACTTCATTTTCTGAGTATTGCACAAAGGCAAATAACAAATTAGTTATTTTCCCAATCATAATTTCAGTTGAAGTTTTTCCTCTTTTCCTGCTATTTGGAAGTGATAACCTTTTTTTTTTTTTGAGAAAACTAATTTGACAGTCCTTCTGGTTATCCTATGTTTTGAACCGAGTCCCTGCATTTATTTTCTTTTTTATCATATCCTTCAAGTTTGTTATGTCAAATGTGTTAATCCTTAACCTTAAAAACTGTTTAATCAGAGCTAACAAGGTTAAAGAATCCGTTAGCCTATAGACATACTCTTTCTCTCTCCTCCCTTTCCTGTCTCTCTCTCAAACGTTCTCTTCCTTCACAAGGCCCTAACTCCAATCTTGAATATGCTCTTTTAAACTGGAACCTTCAGACACTCACTTCGGCAATGTCACTTTTCCCAACCTCACCAACCAATTTCGACCAAGACTAGACTACACTGTTCCAAATCGGCTCGTCCTCCTTCATCCTCTTATCCTACAAACCACATACCTCCTCCCCCATTGTTAGATCCACACCTCTCGGGGACCTTTCTTACGATCACTTTTGAACGGCTTTGTACACGTGTCCTTTGATGTTGGTCTCACTCTCTTTGCTCCAACCAATACTACTTGTGTGAATTCACCGATCAATATTGGAAATAAGGGAGAATTGAATTTGCTGTGATTTGTTAAATGAAAAGCTTATGCTTTGGTGATGTCGTTGGCGACAACTTGATGCCATCCTCGTGCCCCAACTCACTCACCCCTTATTATACCCAGTCCTTACTCAAGTTGGTCCTTTTGAATTCACTTCAAATCCAGAATGTTAATGTTGTAATAGTTTTTGGGTGTGTCAAAAAAAGAATCTTACATTAATTGGGAATATGGGAAGATAAAAACAAACTGAGTATTAATTGTGAACAGATTTTCCTTAATAGCTCTTAAGGACAGCGTCTTTAGAACGTGACTCGGATTAACTATTTATTTACAGGTACTGACGCCAACAGTTAAATATATTACTAAGAAGCTTGGTGATACCACAATGAGAATGTTGACGAAGGGACGGAAGGAGATGAATGTGAGAGAAGGTAGGCGGTAAAGGAAGGAAGGGTCATGAAGCTTGGTTTGAAATCAAGGAAGACAAAGGGAGAGAGAGGGAGGATAAAGGGAGGAGAGAGAAAGAGAATGAGAACAAACTAATTTCAAACTCACTTTAATTTTTACATGTGATGCTTGGTCTGGTAGCGTAATGGATTTTCTTAATGTTGTTACCTCTTATTAAACAGGTTTTTAACGTTAAGGACTAACGCATTTGACTAAAGAAATATGAAAGATCTGAAAAAAAAAGAAAAGAAAATAAGTATAAGGACCTAATTCAAAACTCAAGATAACTATAAGGACTGCTAAATTAGTTTTCCCTTTTTTTTTGAATTTCCTATTTTTAAGATTCTTTTTTAGTCATTTTTCCTATAAAACATGCGTTAAACAAAAATAAAGAAATGTTCCTATCCGTGATTGTAGACCATTGAGCTCGCTGTCGTAGCAATAAATAAATAAGGAATAAATCATCAAGCCCCTCTCATTAGGGTTTAAAAAATTTGGATTACCTTTTTAAAAACAATTTTACTATGCATGAGATAAGTATGTAAAAAAAAATATTGTCTTAATTTACATAAAAATACTCTTTTTAAGTAATTTTGGGAGTAAGTAAACAGCAAAATTTCCATTTAAACAGGTCATGGAAAAGAAAGTCTAAATATTTTTAAATATTATTTAATGTTTTAAATGGTTTTGTAAAACATGTGGTCTAAAATATAAATTTTTGAGAAAATTAAGCTTTTAGTTCTCCAAGTTTAAACTGAGTTTTCAGTTAAAAAAAAACTTTAAACTTTCTTATAATTCAGTCCCGACTTAATTCTTGAACTTTTGACTGGCTTACAACTTCCTCATCTTTTAATTTTTTTTTATATTACTATCTTCATTGTTTATAACTGATCTTATCTCCCATGTTTGTCGGCAAAATCCTCATTAGCATCTTTTTCTTGAGCTCATATTGACACCAAGCATTTTAGTCAGAGCAGTCAGTAAAATTTTACTCTTTTGGTGAAGGAAAAAATAAATAAATAAAAATTGATATTCAACACCGTCCACGAAATTCCTCATCTATTAAGAAAAAAATTGATGGACACAACTATTGAAGAAAGCCATTTTATTATTTACTCTGAAACCATTTCTTTTTGTTTTTAAATAAAAAATATTTTGGCCCAAGTAGCTCTTAATTCGAAATATTGCCTTGAATGTGACATTCCATAAGAAGCTTTTAACTCAAAACTGTGCGAAGAGTATATAATACAAGCATTTAAGTGGAATAATGCTAACCCATAACATGTGATATCATTTAAGCAATTACATTTACACAACATCAAATCCGGGAAATATAAAAATTCTACTTCAGCACAATTTCCACAATTTATTCATTCATCAACAGAGTCAATAGTAATTAAAAGTCCTTTTAAAAGAGTTTAGCCCACAACTTCGAAGATTCCGTAAATGCACAAGAAATAGAATTTGGACTTGACCAGCAGCAGCAGCAACGTCTTTTCTTGAACACGTAACATAGCAGCGGCACGCACAAAAACATGATGAGGACTGCAAGAGAAAGTTAAAAAAAGAATAGTGGGGACCACAAGCCGCGTGAAACTATCCATGAAGAGAAGAACGGAGTTAAAGGTCATACCCTAATTTCGTTAAAACAGATGATCAGAAAGCCGATTGTTTATTCACTAGGCCAATAAACATCTGGTATGTGAGCAAGTCCTGGCCAATCCACACCCTCTAACTTCGGTCCGTATCTTTGCTTTAAAGCACAGCAACCACTGACACGAAATTGTTGCAATGATGTGAGCCTCTTTATTGAGTCTGGAAGTGATACCAAAGAAGTACAGCCAGAGAGGTCAAGAGACAGCAATGATGTGAGATTTTTGATAGACTCTGGAAGTGATACCAAAGAAGTGCAGCCAGAGAGATCAAGAGACTGCAATGATGTGACATTTGTGATGGACTCCAAAAGTGACACCAAAGAAGTGCAGCCAGAGAGGTCAAGAGACCGCAATGATGTGAGAATTCTGATGGACCCCGGAAGTGATGCCAAAGAAGTGCAGCCAGAGAGGTCAAGAGACCGCAATGATGTGAAATTTCCAATGGACTCCGGAAGTGATGCTAAAGAAGTGCAGTCAAAGAGGTAAAGAGACTGCAATGATGTGAGATTTCCGACGGACTCCGGAAGTGATGCCAAAGAAGTGCAGCCAGAGAGGTTAAGAGATTGCAATGATGTGAGATTTCCGATGGACTGTGGAAATAATGCCAAACAAGTGCAGTCAGAGAGGTCAAGAGACTGCAATGATGTGAGATTTCCGATGGACTCCGGAAGTAATGCCAAAGAAGTGCAACCAGAGAGGTCAAGAGACTGCAATGATGTGAGATTTCCGATGGACTCTAGAAGTGATGCCAAAAAAGTGCAGCCAGAGAGGTAAAGAGACCGCAATGATGTGAGATTTCCGATGGACTCATGAAGTGATGCCAAAGAAGTGCAGCCAGAGAGGTAAACAGACTGCAATGATGTGAGATTTCTGACAGACTCTGGAAGTGATGCCAAAGAAGTGCAGCTAGAGAGGTAAAGAGACTGCAATGATGTGAGATTTCCGATGGACTGTGGAAGTGATGCCAAAGAAGTGCAGCCAGAGAGGTAAAGAGACTGCAATGATGTGAGATTTCCGATAGACTCCGGAAGTGATGCCAAAGAAGTACAGCCAGAGAGGTAAACAGACTGCAATGATGTGAGATTTCCGATGGACTCCGGAAGTGATGCCAAAGAAGTGCAGCTAGAGAGTTTAAGAGACTGCAATGATGTGAGATTTCCGATGGACTCCGGAAGTGATGCCAAAGAAGTGCAGCGAGAGAGGTAAAGAGACTGCAATGATGTGAGATTTCCGATGGACTCCGGAAGTGATGCCAAAGAAGTGCAGTCAGAGAGGTCAAGAGACTGCAATGATGTGAGATTTCCGATGGACTCCGGAAGTGATACCAAAGAAGTGCAGCCAGAGAGGTAAAGAGACTGCAATGATGTGAGATTTCCGATAGACTCATAAAGTGATGCCAAAGAAGTGCAGCCAGAGAGGTAAAGAGACTGCAATGATGTGAGATTTCCGATGGACTCGGGAAGTGATGCCAAAGAAGTGCAGCCAGAGAGTTTAAGAGACTGCAATGATGTGAGATTTCCGATGGACTCCGGAAGTGATGCCAAAGAAGTGCAACGAGAAAGGTAAAGAGACTGCAATGATGTGAGATTTCCGATGGACTCCGGAAGTGATGCCAAAGAAGTGCAGTTAGAGAGGTCAACAGACTGCAATGATGTGAGATTTCCGATGGACTCCAGAAGTGATGCCAAAAAAGTGCAGCCAAAGAGGTAAAGAGACTGCAACAATGTGAGATTTCCGATGGACTCATGAAGTGATGCCAAAGAAGTGCAGCCACCGAGGTAAAGAGACTGCAATGATGTGAGATTTCCGATGGACTCCGGAAGTGATGCCAAAGAAGTGCAGCCAGAGAGTTTAAGAGACTGCAATGATGTGAGATTTCCGATGGACTCCGGAAGTGATGCCAAAGAAGTGCAGCCAGAGAGTTTAAGAGACTGCAATGATGTGAGATTTCCGATGGACTCCGGAAGTGATGCCAAAGAAGTGCAGCGAGAGAGGTAAAGAGACTGTAATGATGTGAGATTTCCGATGGACTCCGGAAGTGATGCCAAAGAAGTGCAGCGAGAGAGGTAAAGAGACTGCAATGATGTGAGATTTTCGATGGACTCGGGAAGTGATGCCAAAGAAGTGCAGCCAGAGAGGTCAAGAGACTGCAATGATGTAAGATTTTCGATGGACTGTGGAAGTGATGCCAAAGAAGTGCAGCCAGAGAGGTCAAGAGACTGCAATGATGTGAGATTTCCGATGGACTCATGAAGTGATGCCAAAGAAGTGCAGCCACAGAGGTAAAGAGACTGCAATGATGTGAGATTTCTGACAGACTCCGGAAGTGATGCCAAAGAAGTGCAGCTAGAGAGTTTAAGAGACTGCAATGATGTGAGATTTCCGATGGACTCCGGAAGTGATGCCAAAGAAGTGCAGCCAGAGAGGTCAAGAGACTGCAATGATGTGAGATTTTCGATGGACTTCGAAAGTGATGCCAAGGAAGTGCAGCCAGAAAGGTCAAGAGACTGTAATGATGTGAGATTTCCGATGGACTCTGAAAGTGATGTCAAAGAAGTACAGTCAGAGAGGTCAAGAGACCGCAATGATGTGAGATTTCTGATGGACTCTGGAAGTGATGCCAAAGAAGTGTAGCTAGATGGAAGTGATACCAAAGAAGTGCAGGCAGAGAGGTCAAGAGACTGCAATGATTTGAGATTTCTGATGGACTCTGGAAGTAATGCTAAAGAAATGCAGCGAGAGACATTAAGAGAATGCAATGATGTGAGATATCTGATAGACTCTGGAAGTGATGCCAAAGAAATACAGCTAGAGAGGTCAAGAGATTGTAATGATGTGAGATTTTTAATGGACTTTGGAAGTGATGCCAAAGATAAACAACTATTAAGTTTTAGGGTCAACAAGTTATACAACTTGGTGATTCCTCGTGGGAGCTTCTTGAGTTTACGATTCCTACTTAAATCAAGATATCTTAAATGCTTCAAGTCTCTGATACTCTCTGAAATTTTTAACTCTTGATCTACAAGAACCAATACACGTAAGTGCTTTGGAAGTGATGTTGTAGGCCCGCAAATTAGATTAAAAACTCTTGCCGAAGACTGACTCAAGATAAAATCCAAATGTCCTTGTAGGAACAAAATTGTTCTCATTCTTTTGGTGTTGGCATTACCAAGTGAAAACTTGCAGGCACCATGAAAATGACTTGACATATGACGAATCCCATCACCAAATTTCTCTTCTTCTGTTTTTTCACTTGTGACAATGTAACACTCATTTTTAGAGACTGATTGTGCTAGATCATGTATGAGATCATGCATCTTGCACGACTGTATGTCACCAGAATTATTTTCCTCCACATCTTGAAACAAGCACCTCGACAACAACTGCTTGAAATACTCATCACCAACATCTTCCAAGCGCCTATTTTTATCTAAGGGTTGAATGAACCCTTCAGCTATCCATAGTTGAATTAGTGTTTCTCTCTCAATCTTGTAATCTTTTGGAAACAAGGAGCAAAATGCAAAACAATTTTTCAAATAGAAGGGAAGATGATCATAACTAAGTTTAAGGATAGAAAAAATATTATTATTCTCATAATCTATATTTGCAAGTTCATTGTTCCTAAAAGATGACCACTCACTCACTTTTAAGGTAGCTTTGTTAAACAATAAGCTACCAATAGTTCTTATTGCAAGCGGAACTCCGTGACATTTTCTCACAATATCCTTTCCAATCCCTACCAACTTGTGATCAGCAGGTTCTTTTCCGTCCCGAAAAGCCACTCTACAAAATAGCTCCCAACAGTTATCTTCATCCAAATCCTTTAAGGAAAGAGGTGGATTTGTGCCCATTGTATCCGCCACTTCCATACTCCGTGTAGTGACAATGATCATACTTCCTTTTCTCCCATCTTTGAACAAGTTTTCTAATTTAAGCCATTCCCCACGATTCTTAATATTCCAAACGTCATCTAACACGAGTAGAAAACGCTTCTCCTTAATTTTATGTCTTAATAGTTCGAGGGTACCATCAGATGTTTCCTTCTTAATGATCTTTTGAGCTAACATGTTATTGGAAAGTTGATGTGATTCATCAGACACACTAACCCACATCATAGGCTCAAAATGATTTTTATCAGCCACATCATTATACACTTGTTGAGCAAGTGTCGTCTTCCCCAATCCTCCGATCCCAACTATGGGAATCACTGAGACATCATTTTTAACATTAGAGCTTAAAAGGGTACTAACAAGATGCATTCTTTCCTCATCTCTCCCGACAACATCTTGTTTGCTCACATCTGGGCCGATTCGTCTCCATTCACAAGACTCATTCGAAGTGCTCGAAGAGCTCTCATGCAATTGAAGTGGATTCTTCTCATTATAAATCTCATCTAGTTTCTTCCTAATTGCCCCAATCTTACAACCCATCTTATGAGCACAAACAAGTCGGTTTGATTTGGAGAAGAATATGCGTACCTCCTTCGCCATTTTATCTTTGGTCATCACTTCCCTTGCTAGCTCCTCGGCAGAGTAGGCATCCAACAAGTCTTCGGCATCAAGCAACATACCTCTCAGCTTTTGGAGCCAATCATTAATCGCTTCACTTTTCGTGGCCTTTCTCTCAGCGTCACGAAGCACGGCTTTAATTGCAGTGACTTTCCTCTTCATAGTCTCCAAATCATCTTGGAAGTTGCAAAGAAGGTCAAGCTCTTTAGCAGCTAAAGAACGCAGTAGCCCAATGACATTCTCAACAAGGGCTTCCATTGATGATCGATGGGAAACTCAAATGGAGTGTGATTGATGAGGAGAGTAATTGTAGTAAACACACATCTAAGTGAATAAAATTTGTGTAATAATCAGAGAAATAACAAGAAACTACAATGCTTGCATCAAAATATGGAGAGTTTCAGCAACTACACCTCAACAATTAGAATGAGAGAAGCAATAGTCTCAGATAGAGGGTGAATACGGACAGTGAGGAAGAAGGCCGCGTACAGAGAGAAGTTGTTCGATAACAAGTTACTCCTCTCCTATTTTATAAGGCACTTCCAACAAGTTCCATATAGATCAAGAAAAACCTTAAACTGCATTAACTCCTTATTAAAATATAGCAACTTTTCAACTTTACTCCTATTTAATATATACCTTTTTTAAAAAAATAACTATCTACATTATAATAAATGAAAGACAACATGGTAAAGTCATAGTAAAAAGTTAATGAGGTGCCCTATAAATAGGACAAAAAAAACCTTCTCTCTCTACCGTATAAATAGGACTAGAGGAGTAGATATCTTGACCAGCCGCTGGCTTTTTGGTTTTAGGTAGGAGTTTCTTTTCCTAGTTTGTCCCCCAAACCCCCAACCCCAAAAAAAAAAAAAAATTGAGGCTTGTTTTTGTATCTCAAAAAAATAAAAAACTTAGATAGCCTCTCCACATTTTTATAGTCCATTTCCATCTACTTGCTTAATCCACACACTTTATCAAATTGAAAAATTTTGATTCAAAATATAAGAGGTTGACAACATAATTAATTATAATCGTAGATGAGTAAATAAGATGGGTAAATTTTGAAACGGAGGAAGTATGTCAGTAGTCATTACTGTAGAAGGATCAGTAAAACAAATTCTAACAATCAGTGTTCATCCTAAATGACCTTCACTTGATTCTTTGAGATAATTTAATAATAAGAAAACATCAACTCCAATGTTTTGTGCAATAGCTTTTTTTTTGTTTGAGTAAAAAGCAAAATGATATTATGGTGATAACAGCAATTACAAAGTTTCAATAGTATATATGTATGTATAGCATTACCAGGCCTTTGAAGTGCCGGCACCAATTTAATAACCACTTTAATAAGAATAAAATTTAAAAAAAAGTGTTAATTTAATGTATTTTTTATATGTGAATATTTATTACAAGTGACAAACATAATGAGTATCGGAATGCTAAGTAGGCAAACAATATTGGAAAAAAATGCCAGGGTAGAGTGAAAAGCGGCACCGGGTGAAATGGGCCCTAGTCTCTGGCTTTATCCCTTGGCGTCAATGTGAAGCACTGAAGCAGACAATACATTCAATTTAGCACCTTTTTTCTTTGGCCTGACATGCAATTTATTACTCGACTAGCCTCCATCAATCATTTCGTGATACAGGCCGGACAATAATGAGTGCAACTGATGGAAAGAGGGGCACGCCTGTGCTTGTGGGACCGGAAGGGCTGGACAGCACTACCAGTAATAGAAGATGCACACCGATAGCAGAATTTCAAACTACTTGAGTGCAGCATTGGATTCTCTTGGGGAAAAAAAGGGGAAAAAAAAGAGAAAATGGTAAATAAAAACTTTAAAAATAAAAAATTTTTTAAATAAAACTTATTATAATATTAGTATTAATTTTGATAACAATTTAATACTTTTTGTTGAATTGGTCTCTGTACGCAATTTTTTACTTTTTAAGATTTTTTTAAAAAAAATAGTGGTTCAAATTTTATTAGAAAATCCCACTAAAAGAATCTAAAATAACGAAATCCTAAATCAGTAATTCCTACAAATTTCACAAATTATTCTTACATTTCTTTCTTCTCTAACTTCTTGAACGAAAATTAAATATGACTAAAAAAAAAAGAGAAAATCCATAAAAAACTTTTAAAATTTTGAAATCTTAAATTAGTGATGACTGATGACTACAAAAATATGCTGTCATTTCCTTTTCAAATATTATCAATTATTATTAAAATATAATAAACAAGACAAATTTGTAATTTTAAATTTTAAATTTTTTTTAAAGATTCTCTCGTTAAAAAATTATCATTAATAAATAATTTATATTTGAGATTAAAAAACTCATTTCCATTTAGCTTATAATAAGCAGCGGTTTAGAGTAGGGGTGTTCAAGGTCGGCCCGTCCCGGTTGACCCGTTCTTGTCCCGGTCTTATTGGGACGAGACAGATCCGTGCCGAAATTTTTCGGGACGGGACAAAAAAGGGACCGCGATGGGACGGGACGGGACGGGACACGGGACGGCCCCCATCCCGGTCCTTTTTTTTTTTATCCTATTTATATAATATCATTTTTTTTATATTTTTTTAAAATTTGAGACTATTGTATGGAACTATGAATATATTTATTTAGAGTTTTTATATTTGTTAATGATTTGAGATTATCGATGATTAGAATTTTTAGCAAGTTTTTATTGTGTGAAAAGCTTTTGTTTGGAGTTTTTAATGATTATTACATGTAATATTTTGAGTTTTTGTTTAAGAGTGCCCAAACAAATAAAAAAATAAAAAGATGTTTTTATAAGGTTTAAACCCAAAAAACATAATTTAAAAAATCAGATTTTATTAAAAAAATTTTAAAAATTAAAAAAAAAAGTTCGGGACGTCCCGGTCCTGTCCCGGATCCATCCCGTCCCGACCGGGACCGAGACAACCCCGGGACAGGCCGGGACACAGGACAGAAAATCTGTCCCGTTACTGTTCATCAGGACGGAACCGGGACGGGCCTGTCCCAGTCCCGATCTGTCCTGTGAACAGCCCTTGTTTAGAGATATAGAGTAGACAGGCAACTATATGGAAATTTAATGTATTTTTTTATTACAGTTTACTATCATAATAAGTTAGGAAAAATTACACTCGGGTCTCAGAGAAGATAATTAATTGTACAAAAGTCCCTGAAAAATCTCAAAATGATTCTGAAGTCCCCATAGACCTGTGTGTAATTAATTGTAATTATAAAATTACCTATTTACTCCTATTAATTTTATTATAGCAATTCATTTACAATCTCAATAGTGGCTGTTGACAAGCCGAACAGAAGTGGTTGACAACCTCGGCAGTGCTTCTGACAACTCACTCTGCGGGATGCCAGGGGCATTCTCAAGGTTGTTAACCACCTCTCCTTGGGTTGTTAACAGCCACTGTTGAGATTGTAAATAAATTATATTGGGTTCAAATTAATAAGAATAAATAGGTAATTTCATAATTATAATTAATTACACACAGGTCCTTGGAGATTTAGGAATCATTTCGGGATTTTTATGGACTTTTTAAAATTAATTATCTTTTATAAGACCTGAGTGTAATTTTCCCAACAAGTTATTGGAATGGTAAGTCGGCAAGCGAAAAAAAGCCAGGGTAGAGTGAAAAGTGGCATGGGGTGAAACGGACCCTAGCCCTGAGTCTTATCTTTCGGCATCAATGCGAAGCAGATGGAATTGGCTGGACAGCAATGAGTATAGCAGATGGAAACAGGTGCATGCATTTGCTTGTGGGGCTGAAACGGTTGGACAGCACTACCAGTAATAAAGACGCATACCTATATGGCAGAATTTCAAACCACTTGCCTGCTAAGTCAGCCTTGGATTCTCTTGGAGGAAAAAAACAAGTAAAAAAAATTCTAAGTTAAAACTTAGGAAAACGACAACTAAAACAGCCTTGGGCTCAATAATTTTCTGTTAGCAGCGGCATTCAGCGGCAAAATCTGATAGTAAGTTTGATACTTCGGCTTATTTGTGTTGGTTGATGCATGTGTAATACAGTGAGGAGAAAAAATACGTTTAGGACACGAAAGTATATATATATGTTTTTGTGTCAAATAAGTTGTGATTGATTGGCAAAAAATACTTATCTGTAGATGAACATGTGCAATGGGTTTGGGTGGGAAGGGAATGACAAGATCAAAAGAATGGATAGAGTGCAAATTCAATTGGTTAAGTGCAAATTGAATTGAAGAGGTTTTAAAGTATTTGTCTGGTTTAAAATGACAACATGAAAGTAAGTATTTAATAAGGTCAGTAAGAAAAATATAAAGTACTACCTCCGGTCCTTAATATAAGACCCCGTTTGACTTTTTGTTTGGTCCTAATTATAAGACCATAATCCATTTTGTCTCTTATATTTATGTATTTTTTTCCAAAATAGTCCTTCTAATCATGATAGTTTTAGCCAATACACTTAATTAGCAAGGATATTTTAGGAATGATAACACTTATTTATTACAAATAACTAACTTAACTTACTTCCTTAATCTCTTCAAATTAGTCAACTGGGTCTTATAATTAGGACCGGAGGTAGTATGTTGAAATTACAATTGTGAAGTTAAGAGTAAGAAGCTGAGTAGAAGGATTGACAAGTTGATAATATAAAATAACAATTATAAAATTGAGAAGTTGGTAATAGGAAATAACAAGTTTAATATAGTGAAGAGCAAATTTAATATAGTGAAGAGCAAGTTATTAAGTACTCCTCCGGTCCTTAATATAAGACCCATTTAACTAATTTGATTAAATTAAGAAAGTTAAGTAAGTTAGTTAATTATAAGAAAAGTGACAAATTTTTCCTAAAACACCATAATCATCTTTCTTAATACCCAATCTTCCTTTTCTACTTGATTATGATTGAGAGAATATCTATAGGGGTAATTTAAAGAAAATTGATAAATATGAAAAATGGGTCTTATATTTAGGACCAAAACCAACTCAAGAATTGGGTCCTATATTAAGGACCGGAGGAGTAGTTGTGAATCAGAAGGTTGCCATAGGGTCCTAACAAGTTAATAATAGGAAATGACAAGTTTAAAATTGACAATAACAAGTTGGGAATAAGAAAACCGATAATGACAATTAGAGAACTTTTTAATCTGAAATAACAAGTTGATAATTACAAATAACAAGTTAATGATTAGAAATAATAAACATAAGAAATAGTTGAAAGTAACAAATTTAGTTTGAGAAATTGACAATTTATTTATGGAAAACTACACCTACAGCAGATGTTCAACCTACGTGCGTACTAACTCAGCTTTGGATTCTCACGAGGCCGAAAAAAAAACAAACAAAGATCTTAAAATTAAAAGAAATTATAAATAAGAACTTGTTATAATATTAGTATTAATTTTGATAATAATTTAATAAATTTTTTGAATCGGTTTCTATGTGTAATGTTTTTTACTTTTTAGAGTCTTTTTAATGATTTTTAAAAAAAGTCAATGGTTCAAATTTTATTAGAAAATCCCACCAAAGAATTCAAAATAACAAAATCCTAAATCAGTAATTCCTACAATTATGTGTTGTTATTTATAAGTTAAATATAGACAAAACTTGTTGAAGTCTAACAATACTTGTTGAAGTCTAACAATCATAATTTAAGATTTAATAATTTTCAGATTTTTTGGTGAGATTTTCCTTATTTTGTTTTTTATAGTTGTTATCTTAAACATAAATATATAAAATTAAAAAGTAAAGCACTCTGGCATCCCTTATATTTTGTTCTAATTATAAATACCTCCTTTTTATTTTGAAAACATAAAATGAAGTCCAAACCTCTAACTCTATTAAGAATATTCTAAAAACATATTTTTTTAATTAAAATTTAGGTTGAACTATTTTTTATTTACTGATTTACTCTTCATAATACTAAATGCCTAAATTTTGCCTAAAACTATTCTGAAAAATTTAAGAATTTCTTGTTAGCTTAATTTTAGTTTTTATTTTTACAAATAGTTATTTATTTAATGTTTTATCATATTGGGATAGAAAATTAAGTAATTTAGTTAATATAACCATAAAAAATTTAAATGAAAATTTTATTAATTCTTTAAATAAATATATAACTGGTCAAATAAGTTGTAAATGTTTGCAAAAAAATTTTTGTTCAAAATTAATGCATTTAAAATAGTTTCTAGCGATTTAAAAGAAACCTAAATAAATAAGTTCCAATATATTATGAAGAATTAAAATTACGTAATTCTATTATATAATCACAATCTGTAAATTTTATAATATATTAAGAAGTTTAAAAATACATAGGTTATAAATATTTTTTTATCAAAATTATTTTTTGACATATATAAATGTTTAAATAACGTTTATGTTAGAGAGGAATATTTTGGTTATATAAAAGTTTATAAGTCAAACTTAACGGTCAATTAATAGTTGGATAGATGGAAATAAAATCTCAAATATATAAGGGAAATTTGTGTAATATATATTTTAATTTAAAAAAGTTTATATACATTTTCAAAATAGAGAAAAGATTTATGTAATTTAGGTAAAATAAAGAGGTGGTCAATATATTTGATTTGAAATTAAACTGTTAAAATTTGACACGTAAGTTCGTAACTGCGGTCTGATCAAATAAAAAATTTTAATTTATAAAAGAAATATAATATAATTTTATAAAATGCTAAATTTGAGCCATATATTTTTTGATCTAAATATAAAAATGAGATTTTGAGTGAAAAATGAAAAAGAAAACAAAGGGAGGATCTGCTTTCCTTAACTCAACAATACCTCTACTCCAGTCACTTGTGACATATTAAGTAATGCATTAAATTAAATGGATAAATTTTTTTAAATTTAGTTTTATTAAAATTTTCTCTATTTCTTTTTATTTAGAAATCATTTTTTATGTATCTTTCTTTAATGAAAATTAAATAAAAATAGAATCAGAAAACAGTGATTAAATGCACAAGTGAGTTATATCATTATTTAGCATAAAAACTACCTTTACAAGTAATTCATGCCAAGGGTGACTGTTGCAAAAACTGTTTCCACTGAAGAAAAGTCACGCAAGACGGACCTCTCCTAAGGCTCTGTTTGGATAGCACCCCAAACCATGGTTTGGGGACCCAAACCATGGTTTGGGGAAAATGCTACCCAAACAGCCTCTCCAAAAACCAAAACCATGGTTTTGACTCCAAAACCATGGTTTTGGAAAAAAGCAAAATTTTTTGCTTTTGGAGAAAAAAGGGAGAGTGTGAGGGCCTATATGATATGTATCTTGTTATTTTTTTTTATAAACATATTTTTTATAAATATATTTAATCTTATATTTTATAAATATATATAGACATTAATTATTTATTAATTATATTATCTTATGTATTATTAATTATGTTGGTAAAAAACATATTATTAACAATTTTATTTCTTCAAATTAAAATATATCATAAAATCTATTTTTCTGTAATTATCATATTAACTTATGTCTTTTTTTTAGTAATTTGTATATATAAAAAGTGCTTCTGATAACAACTATCCAAACACTCTCACTTCTCAGAATCACTTTTTTACAAAATCTATTCTTCACAGAATCTATTTTTTCCAGAATCTATTCTCCAGAATCACTTTTTCAAACCACGGTTTGGTTTCATCCAAACACACCCTAAGAGAATCTTGAATTACTCACTCCAATCTTATTATACAATTTAAGTTTAGAAAAGAGATGCTTCATTTTATAAATTTTAATTTGAATTTATTTTAATATTTAATGCATTTATTTTTTTAATTTCGTTTTTAATTAATTATTTTAGTATTATTTTGGCCAATAACTCTATGTTGCATTAATAAGAAAAGGAGGCTGACTTATTTATGAGAGGGAGAGAGATGGCTTGATAAATATTTTAATTATTTATTTTCTCTTTTTAGTCTATATTCTCTCTCATTATATTTCTCTCATATATAATTCGCCAAAGTTTTCTATCTTTTTCTTTGCATTTACAAACAATTCTCGCATCTCTATCTTTTATTTTTTTTCTATTTTTAATAAGAATTAAATAATAATAAAATGAAAAAACGATCATTAAATACTTTACAAATGACTTGTGTTTGGCATCAATTTTTTTTAAAGACTTGTATAAGAATCAGAATAGTATATTGCAGTTTTTGCTTAATTAATTCCATGGTTTAACTTTTTTAATATAATGAAATCCTAATTCTTTGGCTAATTATATTAATGTTCTTTAATTAACTTATCAACAATCTCTGATATAATAGACTCATGATGCAGGTTGTTATCCCATATTACAAGAAGGAGAAATAATCTTAAACGTAGGAAAGAAAGAGGAGAGAAGTTTTCAATCGATATCACATTCTTTAGTAAAGATAAAATAAGTAAATTTTATTAATGAGCGCGGAAAGCAGGTGCATGTGCTTGTGGGGGTGAAGGGGTTAGACCGGTAATAAAGATGCGTGTAGAGAACTTCAAACTACAGAAGTAAAAACCCGGCTTTGTATTCTCTCCCTTTTTTTCTCTTCATAATCTCATAACAAAAAAAATCGACTGGTCAAATTTTATTTTATAAAATTATTATTCTAAACATAAATATATAAAATTAAACTGTTAAAATTTCACATGCACAATTTATAACTGCGGTACAGAATAAATAGGAAATTTTAATTTATAAAAATGTTATAATAATAGTTCTATAAAATGTTAAACCTGAGACATCTATTTTTGATCTAAAGGTAGAAATGAAATTTTGAGAAGAAAAGAAGGAAAAAAGAGAGAGGAGAATATGCTTCCAGTAACTCAACAATACTGAAATTTTGATCCTTAATATTACTTTTGATTCTTAATATAAAATCTTGTTAATTAATTTGAAAAAAAGTTAAAAAAGTTAAAACAAACGAATTTTAACAAACGAATTTTATCTTAAATATAAATTATTTATTAATGATCATTTTTAACAAAACGAATTTTAAAAAAATATTTTTTAAAATTTAAAATTACAAATCAGTGTTATTTATTACATTTTAATAATAATTAATAACATTTGAAAAATAAATTAATTACTTGTAAAGTAGCTTTTATGCTAAATAATAATATAACTCACTTGTACATTTAATCATTGCTTCTTAATTTTAATTTTATTTAATTTTCATTGAAGAGAGAAACATAAAATTGATTTCTAAATACTCCTCCGGTCCTAAATATAAGACCCTTATACTAATTAGTATAAGGGTCTTACATTTAGGATCGAAAGAATAAAACGAAATAAAGTTCTTGATATGTTACAAGTGACTAGAGTAGAAGTATTGTCGAGTCAGTAAAAACAGATCTTGCCCTTTTTCTTTTTCATTTTTCACTCAAAATCTCATTTTTACATTTAGATCAAAAAATAGATGGCGTAAATTTAACATTTTATAAAATTATTATTATAATATTATTTTTATAAATTATGTTTTTTATTTGATCGGTACTGCAGTTACGAACTCGCATGTCAAATGTTCAGTTTCCATTTAAAATAAATATATTGACTACTCCTGTATTTTTTCTAAATTACAAAAACTTTTCTTTTATTTTGAAAATATATGTAAACCCCTCATAAAATTAAAATGTATGCTACACAAATCTTCTTTATATATTTCAGATTTAATTTCTATCTATCTAATTATCAATTGACCATTAAGTTTTAACTTGCAATTTTTTATTTTTAAGATTTTTGTTTTTTCCCCAAGGAAATCCAAAGCTGAGTTAGCAGGCAAGTGGTTTGAAATTCTGCCGTCGGTATGCATCTTTATTACTGGTAGTGCTGTCCAACCCTTTCAGCCCTACAAGCACATGCATGCAGGCTGGCAGTGTACTCAATTGAATGTCACACCAAAGGGAAAAAAAAAAAGAGAGTACTAAATTGAATGTATTGTCTCCTTCACATTGACGCCAAAGGATAAGA
The DNA here is from genome assembly GCF_004799145.2 of Neltuma alba. Taxonomy (NCBI): domain Eukaryota; kingdom Viridiplantae; phylum Streptophyta; class Magnoliopsida; order Fabales; family Fabaceae; genus Neltuma; species Neltuma alba. The sequence continues at coordinate 45,906 of NW_021635165.1, forward strand.
CTAGAGACCAGGGTCCATTTCACCCTATGCCACTTTTCACCCTACCCTGGCATTTTTTTCCAATATTGCGTGCCTGCCTACCATTCCGATAACTTATTATAATTGTCACTTGTAATAAAAAATACATTAAATTAATAACTTATTATTATCAATTTTAAACTTGTCATTTCTTATTGTTAACTTGTTAGGATCCCATAACAATTTTATTTACAACTATTTAATAACTTGTTATTCACTATATTAAACTTGTTATTTCCTATTACTAACTTCTCAATTTTATAATTGTTGTTTTATATTATCAACTTGTCAATCCCCTTGCTCAACTTCTCACTCTTAACTTCACAGTTGTAATTTCAACATACTTTACATTTTTCTTACTGACCTTGTTAAATACTACCTCCGGTCCTATTTATAAGAACTAATTGACTAATTTAATGAGATTAAAGAAAGAAGTTAAGTTAGTTATTTGTAATAAATAGATGTTGTCTTTCCTAAAATATCCTTACTAATTAAGTGTATTAGCTAAAACTATTATTGTTAAATGGACTATTTTAAAAAATATATATAAATATGAGAGATAAAATGGATTGGAATTTTATATTTAAGACCAGAATAAAAGTTAAACAAGATTTTATATTAAGGACCGGAGATAATACCTACTTTCATGTTATAATTTTAAACCAGACAAACACTTTAACACCTCTACAATTCACTTTACATTTAACCAATTCAATTTACACTCTATCCATTCTTTGTCATTATTTCCCAAACTAATCCTTTTATCCTCCTAACTGATTTTGTCATTCCCTTCCGACCCAAACCCATCGCACATGTTCTTTTACAGAGATAAGTATTTTTTGCCAATCAATCACAACTTATTTAGCAGAAAAATATATATATATATTCGTGTCCTAAACACATTTTCTCTCCTCAATGTATTATATATACAACAACCAATACAAATAAACCAAAAACATCAACTTACCATCAGATTTTGTCGCTGAATGCCACTGTTAACAGAAAATTGGCGAACCAAAGCTGTTTTATTTGTCATTTTTCCTAAGTTTTAACTTACAATTTTTTTTATTTGTTTTTTTTCCCCCTCCAAGAGAATCCAAGGCTGAGTTAGCAGGCAAGTGGTTTGAAATGCTGCCATAGGTACGTGTCTTCATTACTGGTAGTGCTGTCTAACCCTTTCGCCCCACAAGCATATGCATGCACCTGTTTGCATCTGCTATGCTCATTGCTGTCCACCCAATTCCATCTGCTTCACATTGACGCCGAAAGATAAGACTAAAGACTAGGGTCCATTTCACCCTATGCCACTTTTCACTCTGCCGTGGCTTTGTTTTTTTTCAAATATTGCTTGCCTACTTACCATTCCAATAACATATTATAATTGTCACTTGTAATAAAAAAATACGTTAAACTTTCAGAAAGTTGCCTGTCTAGTCTATATCTCTACCTAACCACTGCTTATTATAAGCTACATGTAAATGAGTTTTTTTAATCTTAAATATAAATTATTTATTAATGATCATTTTTTAACGAGAGAATCTTAAAAAAATAATTTTAAAATTTAAAATTACAAAGTAGTCTTGTTTATTATATTTTAATAATAATTGATAATATGTAAAAAGCAAATGACAACATATTTTTGTAATCATCACTAATTTCATATTTCAAAAATTTAAAAGTTTTTTTTAGGATTTTCTCTTTTTTTAGTCATATTTAATTTTCATTCAAGAAGATAAAGAAGAAAGAAATGTAAGAATAATTTGCGAAATTTGTAGGAATTACTGATTTAGGATTTCGTTATTTTTAGATTCTTTTAGTGGGATTTTCTAATAAAATTTGAAGCATTGATTTTTTTTAAAAAAATCACAAAAATCCTAAAGATTAAAAAATTACGTACAGAGATCAATTCAACAAAAAGTATTAAATTGTTATCAAAATTAATACTAATATTGTAATGAGTTTTTATTTATAATTTTTTTATTTTTAAAATTTTTATTTACCATTTTTTCCCCCAAGAGAATCAAAGCTGCACTCAAGTCGTTTAGAATTCTGCTATCGGTGTGCATCTTTTGTTCCTGGTAGTGCTGTCAAACCCTTTCAGCCCCCCAAGCACATGCATGCACCTGTTTCCATCAGCTGCACTCATGATTGTCCCGCCTTTTTCACGAAATGATTGATGGAATCTGGTAGAGAAATAAATTGAATGTCAAGCCAAAAAAAAAAAGGTGCTAAATTGAATGTATTGTCTGCTTCACATTGACGCCAAGGATAGGACCAGAGACTAGGGTCCATTTCACCCCATGCCACTTTTCACTTTACCCTGGCATTTTTTTTCCAATATTGCTTGCCCGCTTCCCATTCCGATGACTTATTATAATTGTCACTTGTAATGAAAAGATACATTAAAAATTTTTTTTAACTTTATTCTTATTAAAATGGTTATTAAATTGATGTCGGCACTTCAAGGAAAACTTTGTAATTGTTGTTATTACCTTAATATCATTTTGCCTTTTACTCAAAAAAAAAACCAAGAAATATGCTATTGCACAAACTTTTTTCACTATGTTGGTATTTTGTGTTTAGTGTGTTCCGTGCAACGGAAGGGGAAAAAGAAGACCAGACACTAAACTAGTTAAAGTAATGATTTAAAAATCAGTGAGTCAGATAGCATCAACTCAAAATCAAACTAATCATATTAAAATAATATCATTTAATTAAAAATAACAAAATAAAATAATATTAATAATCACTAATAACAAAATATAAAAAAATTAACAACGGTTTGATTGTAATAATGGCAAAGTACAACATTAAGAATTTTGATATTTATAATTTCTCAATAACTAAAATTAATAATTATTGATACTAAAATTATCATTAAAATTAATTCAAGTGTATAGTGATTAAAATATTAAAAACTGAATAAGCAAACATAAGATCAATAGCAATATAGTTATACAAGCCAATTTATCACTGATTTATACCAATTTCCTTTGGTTGGCCTCAGTTTGTTATGGTTCAACTTCTAACCGATCCTATATTTAAACCAGACCAAATCACTAGTTGATTTATTAACTTTTAGGTTGAGCCTACTAGTTCCATTTAAAAAAAAAAAAAACTATGATTCTGCGTAGTGTAGTGTTCTGTGCATCATGCCCAACTGGGTCTAGTCTTTGTCTTCTAGTTTCTTAGTCCTATTTGAATGTTTTTATGTAATCATTTCAACTTTTAATAATATTAATTTTTATATTAAAAGAATAGTATTTTTTGAGAAAATAAACATTAAAAATTCATTGATTCTAAAAATCGCCGATGTCCTTTTGGCTTGGTCACATGAAAATGGCATCTTTCTCTTCTACCACTTTTCTCCCTTTTTTAATATGCAAACCACCAGGCTAGCTTTGGAACTGGGGAAAGCAATGCATGCTCATCAAGTTGCAGACCATTTAAATTAATTTTGTATGATCAACGTCTAGTTTAAATTCATTTTATATTTTAAAACTAATTTGTATTTAATAAATATATGGTTTTTTAAATAATAATTTATAATTGTCATTTCTAAAAAATTGTAATTGAAATCATTTTGTATTAAAAATTTTGAATTTAAACCATCCAACAAAATTTTAGACGGTAAAAATGTAATTTTGCATTTGCATCAAGGCGATAAATTCTAACACAATCGCAACTGTAAACCCAATCACCTCCCGCAGTGATATGGACATTTGTGAGAGTGAGAAAAAAAAAGGGGGGGTGTTTAAATTAAATATTTGTGACTGTGTTACAATTACAAGGAAACACGCGTACGGGACACGTAACTAGACTGCAACATGAGTCGCCGGAAAACCAGAAAGTTTGACGGGACAAGCTTTCCTCTTCAGCTTACGCCTGTTGGCTGGTTTGACTCTTCCAACACACTTCTTGGGCCCATACTAAAAAGCCCAACAATTGTAGTTTATAAATATAAGGTGCCCCAATTTAATTTTTCAATTTTTTTTATAAATATAAGTTGGGAAAATTGAGGATAAGTCCGTTGTTAAGAATTTAATTGATAAATAGTACCTAAGAACTTTATACAACTCAACTTTCATTGTCTGTAACATAACTTACTTTTTGTGTAATCCATCTTTCCTCATGTGATATGCAGCTCAACGTCGCTTTGTGCAACTGAATTTTCTTTGTATACAAGTCATCTTTTCTATGTGTCAAGCAGGGGTGTTCATCAAGCCCGCTAGCCCGGTGTGCCAGCCCAAGCCTAGGAAATAATCATCCATCCCAGCCCAAAAAAAAAGCAGCCTGAAAAAAAAGAGACATTTTGGACTGGGCATATGACGCGCAAGGTCGAGCTGTGGACAAGGTATGCTGCCCTGCCCGTTTGACCTTGCCAGTGATATATATATATATATAATAAATAATAATTTTTTTGTCAAGAATATATAATATATAGTAATATATATTATTCTCCTCCATTTAATGACTCCCATCCTTATTTAGATGTCTTGGGGAGGAAGATGATGTTTAAAATCTGATTTAGCAAGGGAAAACAGTGCTGTAGTGAAATAATCATAGAAGGACATGGATTGAAGCTTATATAGATAGATAATGAATAGTGCGGCATGTGATTAAATATAATGCCATCGTTTGGTGTTATGCGAATTATGGGAGCATATTATTCGAATACGGAATTTAATCTTGTGTAGGTGCTGTCATCTTTTTACTTGGAGCTACCTTAAGTGCTGAAATGCTAGAATAAATAATGGGGATTTGTAGTGTTGGTGGCATGATGACATAAGCCTTATAAATTTGAATTGTTGGACTGATTATAATTTTCTCTTTTGATGTTTCCAAACATTAAACATTTGTCTTAAAAAATTAAACCATGATTAAATACTCTAGTGGGATGTTTAGGTTGGTATTTTTTATGCTGGAAAAGTTTTTAGATTTAAGGGGGAGTATGTTCATGTTTGTAAGATGCAAAAGCAAGTTCGCTTTGGTGTTGTATTAAAAGATATATTGATTTAAAGCAAATCAAAGCTATTGTTTTGTTGAATTTGTTGTTCAAGTATTTATTTCTTTATAATTGTCATAAGATACTCTTGCTTTAATTAGAAACTTTTTTACAGCATCATCATTTGGGCTTAGAAACCTGTTCTGCCCAGCCCGAAATGGTTAGGGCTTCTATGGGCAGGACTGGGCAATTACAGCCCGCTCATCTTTCATGCTGGGCATTGAGCATGGAGCATGCCCTGCCCATGAACAACTTATGTCTTAGAAATCATTTGCTAATTAAAATTCTAATGAATGATTTATACCCAATTTTCTCACATAGGTTTTACTTTCACATAATATTGATGATTATTATGTTTGATATATAATCACATATTCTTTTTGCCATCGCTTGAAATAGATAATTGCAACCTTTAAAATTGCCGCTAAAAAAGTTCCACCTCCTTGAAGTCCAATTCAATTCGATCTGGATTAAGTCAATGACATATTTAAACCAAGTGATATTATATAAAAGAAAGAGAGGGAACATTCAAAAATCCATTAAATTTACACCCACATCTTTTCATTTGGTGTGAATTGGAAAGCACAGCTGGCGCCGTTGCGTAGCTCCCTTAAGAAAGTCCTAGCCTGCTTGGTGTTGATGACATTTTGGGTTCAATAAGTTTTTTGGTTCCAATAAATACAGACACATAGCATTTCTTCCTAGTATTTCTCATAAAACAGAAATAAATATCACTTTTATTATCAAACCGTAGTGATGTATAATTTTAAAACATGCTAATATATGTAGGCTAATATGGAAACAACAAATCAAGTTGGCAGGGTTTCAGTTTCACCTCCCTTTGACAAGCCTTATAAAGAAATGGCTCTGCATTGTGAGGCCCTCCTCAGATCATAACGATGGGTCATTCTCAGATTGTTGTAGTTGTCATAGGAGCAATTCCTCATTGGCTTCTTTTCTTCTTCACCTCAAATATATGAGAGAGGTTTGTGTAATATATATTTTAATTTTAAGAGAAGTTTATATACACTTTCAAAATAGAAAAAAGATTTATGTAATTTAGGTAAAATAAAGAGGTGGTCAATATATTTTATTTAAAATTAAACTGTTAAAATTTGACGCGTAAGTTCGTAACTGCGGTGCTGATCAAATAAAAAAAATTTTAATTTATAAAAATAATATAAAAATAATTTTATAATATTCTAAATTTGAGCCATATATTTTTTTATCTAAATGTAAAAATGAGATTCTGAGTGAAAAATGAAAAAGAAAAAAAAAAAGGGAGGATCTGCTTTCCTTAATTCAACAATACTCCGACTCCAGTCACTTGTGACATATTAAATAATGCATGAAATTAAATGGATAAATTTTTTAAATTTAGTTTATTAAAATTTTCTCTATTTCTTTTTATTTAGAAATCATTTTTTATGTTTCTTTTTTTAATGAAAATTAAATAAAAATAGAATCAGAAAACAATGATTAAATGCACAAGTGAGTTATATTACTATTTAGCATAAAAACTACCTTTACAAGTAATTCATGCCAAGGGTGACTGCAGCAAAAACTGTTTCCACCGAAGAAAAGTCACGCAAGACGGACCTTTTTTAAGAGAATCTTGAATTACTCACTCCAATCTTATTATAAAATTTAAGTTTAGAAAAGAGATGCTTCATTTTATAAATTTTAATTTGAATTTATTTTAATATTTAATGCATTTATTTTTTTAATTTCGTTTTTAATTAATTATTTTAGTATTATTTTGGCCAATAACTCTATGTTGCATTAATAAGAAAAGGAGGCTGACTTATTTATGAGAGGGAGAGGAGATGGCTTGATAAATATTTAATTATTTATTTTCTCTTTAGTCTATATTCTCTCTCATTATATTTCTCTCATATATAATTCGCCAAAGTTTTCTATCTTTTTCTTTGCATTTACAAACAATTCTCGCATCTCTATCTTTTATTTTTTTTCTATTTTTAATAAGAATTAAATAATAATAAAATGAAAAAACGATCATTAAATACTTTACAAATGACTTGTGTTTGGCATCAATTTTTTTTTTTAAGACTTATATAAGAATCAGAATAGCATATTGCAGTTTTTGCTTAATTAATTCCATGGTTTAACTTTTTTAATATAATGAAATCCTAATTCTTTGGCTAATTATATTAATGTTCTTTAATTAACTTATCAACAATCTCTGATATAATAGACTCATGATGCAGGTTGTTATCCCATATTACAAGGAGGAGAAATAATCTTAAACGTAGAAAAGAAAGAGGAGAGAAGTTTTCAATCAATCTCACATTCTTTAGTAAAGATAAAATAAGTAAATTTTATTAATTTAACATATACTTAATGATTTAACTAACATTTTTTTAATTTGTGCAAATTGATTACCAAACGTCTTATATTTTGAAATTAAGAAAATATATCAGTAGTCACTACTGATTAAGAATCACATTGTTCATCCACACAGACTCCAATGCTGTGTGCAAAGGCATAAACTGAGCGCGGAAAACAGGTGCCCGCATGTGCTTGTGGGTAATAAAGGTGCATTTAGCAGAACTTCAAGCTACAGAAGTAAAACCCAGCTTTGTATTCTCTCCATTTTTTTTCTCTTCATAATATCATAATAAAAAAAATCGATTGGTCAAGTTTTATTTTATAAAATTATTATTCAAAACATAAGTATATAAAATTAAACTGTTAAAATTTCACATGCACAATTTATAACTGCGGTACAGAATAAATAGAAAATTTTAATTTATAAAAATATTATAAGAACAGTTCTATAAAATATTAAACCTGAGACATCTATTTTTTGACTTAAAGGTAGAAATGAAATTTTGAGAAGAAAAGGAGGAAAAAAGAGAGAGGAGAAAATGCTTCAACTAACTCAACAATACTGAAATTTTGATCCTTAATATTACCTTTGATTCTTAATATAAGATCTTGTTAACTAATTTTAAAAAAAACTAAAAAAGTTAAAACAAACGAATTTTATCTTAAATATAAATTATTTATTAATGATCATTTTTAACAAACGAATTTTTAAAAAATATTTTTTAAAATTTAAAATTACAAATCAGTGTTATTTATTATATTTTAATACTAATTAATAACATTTGAAAAGTAAATTAATTACTTGTAAAGGTAGCTTTTATGCTAAATAATAATATAACTCGCTTGTGCATTTAATCATTGTTTCTTAATTTTATTTTTATTTAATTTTCATTGAAGAGAGAAACATAAAATTGATTTCTAAATAAAAAGAAATAGAGCACTTAGGGAGTGTTTGGATAGAAACCAAACTATGGTTTCAGAAGTATTTTTACGGATTACAAAGTAAATATGTAGAGGAGGTTACCTCGTTTTGCGGAAAAGTGCTTCTGAAACCACGGTTTTGGAGCACCCAAACAGACCCTTAATATGTTACTTACAAGTGACTAGAGGAGAAGTATTGTGGAGTCAGTGAAAACAGATCCTTCCTTTTTTTCTTTTTCATTTTTCACTCAAAATCTCATTTTTACACTTAGATCAAAAAATAGATGGCGTAAATTTGACATTTTATAAAATTATTATTATAATATTATTTTTATAAATTATTATTTTTATTTGATCGGTACCGCAGTTACGAACTCGCATGTCAAATGTTCAGTTTCCATTTAAATAAAATATATCGACTACTCCTGTATTTTTCTAAATTACCAAAACTTTCTTTTTATTTTAAAAATATATATAAATCCTCATAAAATTAAAATATATGTTACACAGATTTTTTTTATGTATTTGAGATTTAATTCCTATCTATCTAATTATTAATTTACCGTTAAGTTTTATTATTATTTTTTTTTCCAAGAGAATCCAAGGCTGAGTTAGCAGGCAAGTGGTTTGAAATTCTGCTGTCGTATGCATCTTTATTACTGGCAGTGTTGTCCAGACCTTTCAGCCCCGCAAGCACATGCATGCACCTGGTTACTGCCACACTCATTATTGTCCAGCCAATTCATTCAGATTTATCACGAAATTATTGATGCAGGCTGGTAGAGTACTAAATTGAATGTCAGATCAAATTAAAAAAAGAAGAGTGCAAAATTGAATGTATTGTCTCCTTCACATTGACGCCAACGGACAAGACTAGAGGCCAGGGTCCATTTCACACCACGCCACTTTTCACTCTACCCTGCCATTTTTTCCAACATTGCTTGCCTACTTACCCTTCCGATAACTTATTACTCCTTCTGTCTTTAATATAAAATTCATTTAACTAATTTGATTAGATTAAAAAAATTAAATAAGTTAGTTAATTATAAAAAAGAAAGACACATTTTTTTAAAACACCATAATCATCTTCTTAATACCCTCACTCTCTCTTCTACTTGATTATGGTTGAGGGAGTATCCATAGGGGTAATTTAGAGAAAATTGATAAATACGAGAAATGGGTCTTATATTTAGGACCAAAACTAATTTAATAATTAGGTCCTATATTAAGGACCGGAGGAGTAAAGTGGTTATTAAATTGATGTCGGCACTTCAAGGGCCTGGTGCTGCTATGCATATATACAAATATACTATTGAAACTTTGTAATTGCTGTTGTTACCTTAATATCATTTTGGTGTGTTCGGATTAGCAGTGATAAAAGTATTTTTTTTTTCAATCTGATTAGGTAAAAGTCAGATAATATAATGTGATTTATGTTTAGATTGAGTTTTGTAAAAAAGTCAATTTGAAAAGTTTGAGAAGCTGAAACTTGTTAGGGTAATTAATAAAAAAGTAAGTTTAAATATAAAATAACTTAAAAAGATAAGAATTTTATTAAGTAATACATATCTAATATTATATATATAATGTGACTATTTTAAAATAAGTATTAAAAATAAAGAAATTTAATTTATTGTTAGGAAGAAATCAAAAAATACTAAAATACTTAATTAAATATATTTAATGGATAAATATATATTTAACAGTGGGAAACGCTGCACCTCTGTTCTTCTCCTTTTTTTGACTTCCCAACCAAAAAAAAAAAAAGCATACAAACACCAAAATGATTATACTCCAAAGTTTTTCTTGGACGTATCAATAAAAGCAATAAAAAAGAGTTTCTTCCTAAAATCTTATTTGTACAAATAAATTTGATTGTAAAAATATGATTCTTAACACATCTCAAATAAAAAAAAAAAACTCCTTGTATCGGCTCAGAAGTCAGTTTGGGATTCTAAATGTGATTCCAAATGCACCTTTTGCCTTTTGCCTTTTACTCAAAAATAAAAAATGAAAAAGAAACATGCTATTGCACAAAGCATTGGAGTTGATGTTTTCTTATTATTAAATTACGTTAAAGAATCAAGTGGAGGTTATTTAGGATGAACACTGTGATTGCTAGATTTTGTTTTACTGATTCTAGCTTGCAGCTCCAATCTATGCTCTAGATTTTGGATCATGAAGTAGACTTTGGATCAAGTTGAACAGTAAGGGAGAAACATATTCTGCTGCATTTATTTTACTTATCCTTAGGCAAATATCAGCATTAATGATGATTTGAAATATATTTATTGGCTTGTTTTGGACTTGGATTTAACTTGTCGACAGTTTATAACTCAAATGACACCTCATATATCCTTTCATACGGAAGGTAGGACCTTATAACTCAATTGATACCTCGTACCTCCTTTCTTAAAAAAAGATTGTAGGGTTTACTCCCTCTGCGTCTTATTATAAAATTTATAAAATATCAAATTGTTGTCATTTAAAAATAATAAATATAAAAATATATATATTTTAAATATATCTTATTTATAAATAGGTAGGTGAGAGGGAAAAAATAATAATAAAAAATGACAAGAAAACATATTAATTAAAGATAAAATAAATAAAAATACATTTAATATTCAGATAAACTCAAAGTAAATCTAATAAAATCTGACAAGTTAATTCAAAAATTTGAATTTTATAATAAAGACACACGGACTGTATCCTAATCATAGGTGTGTGCGTTTGTCCTTGATCACTCTCTTCCTGTACGCTTCGAGGCGGACGGTGACGAATGACAGTAGGCTTGTTTAGCCTGTTATTGTATGCCGGGTTTTCATTTATTGACTTTTAGTTATCATTAAAAAAAAAAAAGTGTGTGAGTGTGCAACATGTGGATGGGTTAACTTATTACCTACTCAAATTAAAAATAATAATTTTGAAAGCAGCCCACCCAATGAACACGCGTTGGTGTGTTCCGCGTTGCACGGTTTTCTATGACGTTTGAAAAAAGAATGTGGGCCACGCCCTGACACACTGAATTGGGCCGGCAACCTTATTGCGTGGCCTTGTATGAACAGTTCCAGCCTTCCAGGACCACTCCACAAATAGTAGTTACTCGTCCGGTCCTTAATATAGATCTAATTATTAAGTTGGTTTTGATTTTAAATATAAGATTTATTTTTATTTATTAATTTTTTTAAAATTATTCCAATAGATACTCCCTCAACCATAATCAAGTAGAAGATGAAGAGAGAGTATTAAGAAAGATGATTGTCGTATTTTAGGAAAAAAGTGTCACATTTCTTATAATTAACTAACTTATCTAACTTCCTTAATCTAATCAAAATAGTTAAATAGGTATTATATTAAGGAGTGGAGGAGTATTTTTTAATTTTATCTCTATTTAATTTTTATTAGGATAGAGTTTCCTCACTCATTTTTGGGTTAATACTGTTTTTAAGTCCTGGAAAGTTGACATTATTTAGTTTTGGTTTTTGAAATTTAATCCCATTTTAATTTTGGCTTTTGAAATTTTAGGTCAATGATTTTTGTCTTTGAAATTTGACTTTGTTTTAGTTTGACTTAAGATTTTTGTCCCTAAAATAAAAACCATAACCAAAATGAAATTGAATTTTAAGGACCAAAATTAGATTTTAAATTTTAGGGACCAAAACCACTTAAGTTTCTTTCCTGCTAAGTATTCTGTTCTTCCTTTCGTCGTCTAGTCTCCCCTTTTCTTCTTGCTTTTCTCCCTTCTCTCTAGTCTCTATACTTCTTCCCTTCTTTGTTATCCATCTTCTCTCTTTAACATTCCCCCCTGTTGGATCATATGGAGAAGCTAACTGAGCACCAATCTTCCATATATAATTAAACACCAACATCTGACGCCTTCCGCTCAATCTTCCAAATTATTGGCCTTAATTAGTTAAATTTATTCCGGCCCATACAAGTCTTAGAGGCTCTGATTGTTTGTGCCCAGAAAGTTGGCACCCAAGAGATTCATCACATATTATTGTGATCTTATTTATAATTCACTTATATTCTAAACCTACAAACCAATAGACGCATGAAATAGATAACCTTTTCTATATTTGTCCTTATTAAAGAAAGAGTATTAAAAAAATGTTTTATATTTTTTTGACCTCTTTACTTTACCTTTTTCCACATTTACTAAATCAAAAAGAGTAAAATTGAGAAAAACTCATTAATTACTACTAGTGACTTGTAAATACAAACCGACTAGTATAATGACAATAAGTGGTTGAACCAGGATGAGCATGCACTTTCAGTATTGAATTCAACATATCCACCTTCAATATAAAAGAATATCACAAGAAAGGTATTAACTCATTGTTTTTTTTAATGAAATTAAAGAAAAGCACCACAAGCTCTACGTCAGAGCGTGCATGGCATCCTCAAGCAAAGCTTTCTCAGATATAAGAACTCGTTTAATTTTTATTTTGATTATAAATATAAAATTTTAATTCACTCTGTCTCTCATATTTATTTATTTATTTTTCAAAATAGTCTTCGTAATAATGATAATTATGGCCAATACACTTTATTAGTAAGGGTGTTTTTAAGAAGACCAATATCTATTTATTACAAATAACTGACATAACTAATTTTTTTAATCTACTCAAATTAATCAACCAACTCTTATAGTAAGGATTGAAAGTAGTATAAAGTTTCATCTTAATTCTTTAATGTATAAAGTATTATTTTAATCCTAATATCATTAAAAAAAAATGTTAACATTAAAATTTATGTGTTGGCAAAATGACATTGAATATTCACATACAAAGTTTAATTTTTAAAATAATAATGATTGTTACCAAAAAAAACCATTTAAGATATTGATACTTTTTTAAAGTTAAGGTTCAAATTGAAATTATGAGAGAGGATGACATGTAATGTCTTGCCTTTACTTTAATTCTCGTCCGTTGTCTTGTCCATCTATTTTTTCCAGCTGCAAATTTCTTCCTCCTTACAAAGTCTATTTAAGTGGGAAACACTTGACTTATACTAACAACCAGAGGCTTCGTCAACGTAGAAAATATATCCAACATTCACAATCCCTAAATTAGGTTCATGGACCAATTAGAAATTCGTTGAATTTACCAACTAGATTTGGAATTATTCCTATTTCAGGTGGCTTATATGAGATTTTTCCTTATTAATTGGTTAGAGCCACCTCTATCCGCGGTTACAACTCTGACGACAAAAGGTGGCCTTAGCACCGACAACATGTTCATTACAAAAGTTTTGTTATAAACAACTAATGAGGACTTGTGAATTGTTTAATTAAACATGTCAATCTATATGTGATCGACGTACAACAACAAAACTTCTGTAATAAAATTGTAATTTTTGATAAATGTTCATTGTTATTTCAATCACAAAAAATACTTATACATAAATTAACGAGTTCTATTTAGCAATTCACAAGTTTTCGTTAACTATTTATAACAAAACATTTACAATAATAAAGTTGTACTTTTTAATAAATCTTTGTTGTTATTCAATTATAAGAAAGGTTTATGAATTAATACACCTTTGTGGTTATTCACTCACAAAACTATTGCAATAAAGTTACACTTTTCAATAAATTAATATACGTTATTCAGTCATAAGATAGGTTTATTTGAAAATTAACGCATTCAATTTAGCAATTCATAAGTCCCCATTTACTATTCGCAACAAAACATTCACGATAGAATTGCATTATTCAATAAACCTTTGTTAATATTCAATCACAAAATAATCTTAAAAATATACAAGTCAAATCTAGTGATTCATAAGTTCTCATTAACTATTCATAAAAAAAAAAAAAATTGATATAAACTTGTCACCAGAGTACTGACCATTGTATGACTATCGCTATCCGCGGATCTCTTCCGGTGCTTGGTAGAAATGGCTTTAAAGAAAACAAAGTGGTGACTTGGAAAAGGGCAAAAAAAAAAAAAAAAAGACAAAATACCTAGCATACGCAAATGCTGAATTAGATCTATAAATTAATTAATAATTTGTTGAATTTGCTAACCGGTTTAAGTTTTTTCTATTTTGGGTGGCTTTAAAGGGGATTTTCCCTTTCTTTCCAAATCAAAAATATAATTAGAAAAATAGACGCAATAAAGGGGCCCTCAAAGTTGAATAAACTCTAGACTTTTCAACATATAATACTGGCACGAGCAAAGTAGATACATTAATTTTCTTGATTTACATATATAATTAATGTATTAGCGTCCGGAGCAGTCAAATGATTCTGTTAAAGTTAAAGAAGCTATAGAAGTTTGGCCAGTAGGAAAATCAGAGAATGATGAAGAACATACTTGATTGGAGCTACCACTTAAATTTCTAGACTTAATTAAATCCGATAAGTTATCAGGCAACTGAGAATCTCCATCTAAGTATTGCACCACACGAGAAATAGCAGGCCTAGCTGAAGCAATAGGATGTGAACACAGCAAGCCAAGTTTGAGAACCAATTCAGCTTCATCCACTTCATATGCATCCCCCAATCTGCTATCAACTGCTTCACAAATGTTTCCTTTATCCCAACAATCCATAACCCATTCTATCAGTAAAACTTTCTCCGGGGAGGTTTGAGTTTCCACCGGCCTTCTTCCACAAGCAATCACCAGTAATAACACCCCAAATGAATATATATCGGTGTATGTGTTTGATTTTCCACTCTGCACAATTTCTGGGTCTATATAGCCTGGAGTCCCTGCTACAAGAGATGTTTGAGGATCATTTCCGTGGTCACGTAGCTTGGCGAGGCCAAAATCTCCAAGTCTAGCATTCATGTCATTGTCCATCAGTATATTGGCTGGTTTGATGTCTCTGTGGATAACAACTTGAACCCACTGCTGGTGAAGATATAAGAGTGCAGAAGCCACATCTTTGATGATCTTGAATCTTTGTTTCCAACTGAGTTTGTTGTCGTTTTTGGGAAGGCAGTAAAGGAACTTGTCTAGACTTCCATTAGACATATAGTCATAAACTAACAGAAGTTCTTTCTTCCTTTTACAGTAGCCAAGAAGTCTTACCAAGTTTGGATGCCTGAGACGGCCGATGGTTGCGATTTCTGCGATGAATTCTCTCATCCCTTGTCTTGAATCATGAGAAATTCTTTTCACTGCTAT
Organism: Neltuma alba; assembly: GCF_004799145.2. Lineage (NCBI taxonomy): Eukaryota > Viridiplantae > Streptophyta > Magnoliopsida > Fabales > Fabaceae > Neltuma > Neltuma alba. Next base: position 61,338 of record NW_021635165.1, read on the forward strand.
TTGAACATTGGAAAATGGTAGAATTCCTTTGTACACCCTGCCAAAACCACCTCTGCCAAGAAGTTGACCCTCTCTAAACCCTTTTGCTGCAATGAATAAGTCCTTGTAAGTGAAGCTATAAGGCCCATACAAGATTTGCCAATCTTCAAGAACTTGAATGAATTTTCTTCTCCTTACAATCATAAACACACCATAGATCAAGATTAGAAGGATAACAGCACCCACTATTGATGATATAGCTATCAACATTTTCTTGTGTACTTTCCCTCTTCCACCCCTTTCTTTTGGATCTAAAAGTCCAGGAATGTCAGGAAGGCGAGAAAGATGAACCTCCTCAGCTTGACCGTTCATCCTGAAACTCCAACCCAATATGTAATGAGACGAATTTGACCCACTAGAAGATGAGAATCCAACATACATAAACTCAAAGAAATAAGAAGAAAGATCTCTTTTCAGCGTGACAAGAGGGGTCTCAGGTTTAGGCATGTTTATTGGATGAATTGTGACACTGAGTTTCTGATCTGTACTGTCATATTCAACCCAAACCTGCATCGGTTCTCCACTTGAGAGATCTAGCTTTCTGAAATGACCACGATCAGTATAGTAACCTGCAGAAGATTTATTGACGGAGTCCAACCCATCAATATCAATCCCAAGATGGTTGTCATCAATATCACCAAACTGAAAATCCTGGTCAGTGTCAAGCTCTATTGCCACAATATGATTGGAACTTTCACCATTGGAGGAGGCATTGAAGAGGCCAAGATATTGGTTTGGTTGAGCTCCAGGAATTCCTCTTTTAGGCGAGATAGCGAAGGCGAGTCCATGGCCGTGAAATTTAGGATCGGTTGCTACTACAGCAAAAATGAAAGTGGTGGAGAAAGAGAAGACAGAAGGAGTAGTATTGGAATTCTTGAATCGAAGAGGAAGATTGTAAAAGACTTGCCATGCTTCACTCAAGCCACTATCTGCATGCATTCCTCGTGTTGACATGTTGGAATTTTTGGGCTGCATATCATTACCTGCTTCCAACTTGAAGTATTCATCAAACATGAATCCGACAGTACTCATGTTCTTGTCTGAATAAGCGATGTTCAGGAACAAGCACAGCATGAACATGGTGATACACATGGTCGGTTTCCTTAGGACTGGAAGTTTCTGTTTTCTGGTTTGAAGAGAATTGATCCTATGTTGGTTTTCTTCCTCCTTACAAAGTCTATTTAAGTGGGAAACACTTGACTTTTACTAACAACCAGAGGCTTCGTCAACGTAGGAAAGTCGTCCAAAATAATTACCCTATTACGAATTTTTTTGGGTACCGCGTTTCGATTTGATTTCATCAACATGTAATGAAATATCCAACATTCACAATCCCTAACTTAGGTCCATGGACCAATTAGAAATTTGTTGAATTTACCAACTAGATTTGGAATATTCCTATTTCAGGTGCCTTTATATGAGATTTAAACTAATTTATATTTATTATTTTTTAAAACTAATTTATCATTTTTCCTAATGTATCATTTTTTTGAGATAATTCTGTTCGAAATATTGTTGGGCATTAAATGTGAAAAATTCAAATATTGGTTCACCACATTATGAGAAACTAACGTTTTCCGCTAAATCCAACCTTGTTAATAATCACCTATTTGGAATTACATTCATAAATACTTATAAGCACATTTCATGTAAACCGATACAAATTTTTTTTATTATACTTACCTCGTATTCTGTAAATTATAATTGAAAAAATACTCACAAATCATTCTAAATAAGATATTATTTATTTTTTCTTGGCGTTTTGATGTGTTACTGTTTAAATAGTTTTAAGTCACTTCTGAATGACCTTCCCATGGCAGATGTCTTTATGTTGGGGACGCAGTACTATTTCCGGTCCTAATTATAAGAACTATTTGATTAATTTGAGGAGATTAAGGAAATAAATTAAGTTAGTTATTTGTTATAAATAGGTGTTGTCTTTACTAAAATATCCTTACTAATTAAATATATTGACTAGAACTATCATTATTAGAAGGATTATCTTAAAAAAAAATAGATAAATATGAGAGACAAAGTGAATTAAGGTCTTATAATTAGGATCAAAATAAAAGTCAAACGAGATCTTATATTAAAAAACGGAAGTAGTACTTATTTCTTGTGGTCACACCTGGCGATGATAACTGCATCATTTGTCATTGAAGACATGTCTAGAGAAAAATTGTTGGTACAACGTATATCGTGGTCTTGGAACCATGTAACAAGACATTTCAATGCTCCGCTCTATAATTCTTTGATTCACCGTCTAAATTGGTTTCACACTTCGAGTATTTTGACCTCATGTTAATCTCATCTTCTTTTTCCCAACCATTCTATTTTAATCTAATCTAAAACTAGATCCAGCTACAAGTCACGTTAAATTAAATGAAAAATGTTGTTTTGAAATAAAATTTAAAGATTTCTTTTGGGTTTAATTTCTAGATATTTCAGATGTATGATTATTTATTTCAACATATTGGTAAAATATCTATACCCAAACATAGACATAACCATCAAAATAAGAAAACATTGGCGCGGACACTGAAACTTCAAAGTGTACTAACTTGAAGTTTAATTGTTTCCCTGGGCTTTTTTTTTTTTCAAAAAGAAAAATAGATCAGAAGTTTCATATGTATTTTCATCTCAATTGCTTCCGTTTAGAATCATACTTATTCCAGGTTTGGCAAGAGGGTTTGACATCCTGAACTGATATGTAACATGTTTTACAAACGAAGATTTTTTTTTTGGTTCTGGTTAAACAAAACGAAGAATTAGGTGACATTCAATCACTTTCTTAAAATTATAAAAAAAGAAACTTATGCTTTTTTAAACCACGAACCGGTCTAGCCCAACTAGTTCACAGCTCACACTCCCAATCTTGAGCCTAGGCCCTCTTTGTCTTTTTGGCTTCTTTTTTTTTTTTTTTTTTTGACTCAACTTGGTTTCACTTACCAACAAGAGCTAATTCAGTTAATAAGAAGTCGATTCATAACCCATAAAATTGTGAGTTCAAATCCCGCTGCCGATGTGAAGACCTTGTTGGTGGGCAATTTGTAAATACCTCTATAAGTGCTCTTTGAGCCAGGAGATATGCTTTGACCCTAATATTTTTATTTATTGGTTAAAACCACCTCCATCCGCGGTTACAACTCTGACGACAAAAGGCGGCCATGGCCCTGACAACATATTTATTACAAAAATTTTGTTATAAATAACTAATGAGGACTTGTGAATTCTTTAATTAAACCTGTCAATCTATATGTGATTGACATACAACAACAAAACTTCTGGAATAAAATTGTAATTTTTAACAAATATTCATTGTTAATTCAATCATAAAAAATACTTATATATAAATTAACGAGTTCTATTTAGCAATTCACAAGTTTTCGTTAACTATTTATAACAAAACATTTACAATAATAAAGTTGCACTTTTTAATAAATTTTTGTTGTTATTCAATTACAAGAAAGGTTTATGAATTAATACACCTTTGTGGTTATTCACTCACAAAACTATTGCAATAAAGTTACACTTTTCAATAAATTAATATACGTTATTCAATCATAAGATAGGTTTGAAGAATAACGCATTCAATTTAGCAATTCATAAGTCCCCATTTACTATTCGCAACAAAACATTCACGATAGAATTGCATTATTCAATAAACCTTTGTTAATATTCACTCATAAAATAATCTTAAAAATATACAAGTCAAATTTAGTGATTCACAAGTTCTCATTAACTATTCATAAAACAAAAAGATTGATATAAACTTGTCACCAGAGTACTGACCATTGCATGACTATCGCCATCGGATCTCTTCCAGTGCTAATTGGTAGAAATGGCTTGAAAGAAAACAAAGTGGTGACTTGGAAAAGGGAAAAAATAAAAAACAAAATGACGAAATACCTAGCATACGCAAATCCTGAATTAGATCTATAAATTAATTAATAATTTGTTGAATTTGCTAACCTGTTTAATTTTTTTCTATTTTGGGCGGCTTTAAAGGGGATTTTCCCTTTCTTTCCAAGTCAAAATATAATTAGAAAACTCGATGAAATAAAGGTGCCCTCAAAGTTGAATAAACTCTAGACTTTTCAACATATAATAGTGGCACGAGCAAAGTAGATACATTAATTTTCTTGATTTACACATATAGTTAAGCGTTCGCATTCGGTGCTCATCAGCCTGATGAGCACGGCTGATGAGCACCGACTCAAAACACACCGTTTTGAGTAAGTGAGCAAATCTCATCCGTTCATTACAAAATAATCTCAGTTGTCAGTTTATTTAATGCATTCCTCCTCCAATTTCTTTCCCAACATGTTGAGTCTGTGAGCAGGGAGATGCAGCAACTCTGACGACTTGGTAGGATCAACGCATGGTGGTCTAAGTCGTAAAATGATAATGGTTATTTGATGATTTCACCGATAATCAAAATGTTGATCCCACTACAAGTTTGATGCTATCGGCGTTGGTAAGATTTTGCATCTTAGAGGGTGAAAGGGCTGGGTCTAAAAGGAGGGTTCTGCAGAATATTAGCGCAGGATCCATAGGTAAAGGATTCCAATCTAAAATTCCCAACTTGTTGCAATATTTTGAAAATCAATAATGACATTTGTATATAATGCATGTGGTTGAATCATTTGATGTGGTTCCTTATATATTATTGTTTCATGAGTTGTCTTCCACTATGTTCGATCCTCACACAAATTTCATTATGGTTTTGAAATTTGTGAAATGGTTTTGGTTATATCACTTCAATAATTTTTTTAGGCATAATGACATGCTGATATTGCATTTCTAGTGATAATATTTTAAGGAATAAGGGTCAATCGTGGACATTGCTGCAATATTCTATTAATTATGTTTTGGAGTTCTTTTTCTTAAATTTTTTTTTATCCATCTCTTTTATTATTTTTTCCTTCAGTGCAGCGTGAACACACAATGATTTTAATCAGCCAGCATGGTAGTGCATAATTAAGGGATGTCAATTAATTTTTATGAACCGGTGATCTATATTATGTAATCACCTGAGGTTTTAACCAGTTACAAAACAATGTATTAAATATATTAAATTACGTGTCTAGATGAAGTGAATATTATTTAAATGAACTCATCTATGCTAAAAATATATTCATAATTTTTTAAAAACGCATACATGTGGCGCATACATGTAGGAGTTACATGAATGTCTTAAATGTACATATTAGTCAAAGTTAAATTAATTAGTGTCAAGTATCCAATGCATTGCAAAATTATGATAACATAGGTGAGGTTTTAATTTGCGTTTCCACCAAGTTGATCATACCAAGATTATGTTAACTGAGGAAACCCAACTTACGTCATTTGAAACAATTAAATCCCAATTACAGTTTTACTTGTGCACAGCGAAACAGTTTACAATTAATATAGATACTTGTGCAATTGTGTCACCAAGTTTTTCCTATCCGATTTATACTGTCAGTTCAAAAATTATACCGTTGTCAAATTATAAATGGGAGTATACCCCTAGAATAATTAATGAGTACCTAGAACATGCGAATTCAAAATATGTTAAATTTTTTATCTGACATTTTAATAGTTGATACATTAAGATTTATAGAAAGGGCCTTATTTAGCTAAATCGTGACAAGTGCAAGACGTGCTTCCTTTCAACTGCCACCACTTCCTCACGTTTTCAATTCATATGTCACGTACGAGTGTTATGTTTTCCTGCTACGCACTTATGGCGGTATACTCTAACTAACTACCTCACAAGCTTTCATATAAAATATAGAATAGATAGATTACATAAAGATAATGAACAGAATGAAGTGAAGACTATTCAAAGACAGCAGTCTCAATTCCAGCAAGTCTCAGCATGGCTAATGATGGCTCTTGCCCAACAGCAGTATTTTCTCCAGGTTTCTTTGTCTCATTTCTATATCAAAACCATGGCACATCGCGATTTCTCACCCCGAACTACTTTTTTCTGTGACTACATTATATTGCTATTTTATCCGATGAATGATTACTTACCTGTGGCATAATCTTCTATTCACACAGTAGCCTACTATTCTCCATTCATGGAATTTACCATGTTTATCAACATTTAACCTATCAGATATGTTGTTTTAATCATGGCTGTTGCAACTCGATAAACAGAGACATTTCTCATGTCTGCCGATTTATTTGATTGTACTTGGAATCTATGTATATTATGACCTATCTAATAATTATCTTTGTATATGCTGCAATTTCGTCAGAAAATACTATGTTTGCCATGGCACGGGCTCAACACTTAGATATACTCAGGAAAAAGAAGAGAAAATGTTATGGATATGTTGACGGTGTGTATGAACATTTTTTGGGTTATTTAGCTATATATTGTGGACACTCTTCCGTATTGGCTTAACAGTACATTTACATGCTATCTACCTCCACAGAAAACTCAAGTGTGGATACTCAAGCTTCGCGGCCGAAAAAACAAAAAGTGGTGTCTGACCCATCAGCGTTGAGAACAATAACAAATAGTAAGCTTTCCCAATAAAGAACCATGTATCAGCATTACAGAGTTTTGTTACGATAAAGTTCTATCTGGCGAAAATAATTTTCTCTGATCACCTAGATTTTTCTCATAAACAAATGTTCTGGAGTTGACGGTTTCTTTGACTAAGTTTGGCGTATTTTATATCAAAACTGAATAAAACTATTATGTGAAATGTAATTAATCCAAATATCCACTAATAACTGGTATATATTTAATGTTGATGATATATCATGTACATATTTTGATATAAACATGTAAATGTTATCATATAAGAATTTTGTTCATAGCACAATATATGAATAGTATAATTTTTATTCAATTAAGATAATCTTATATGATTTTTGTATTCTAGAGAGCTGACTGATACCTAAATATTTATCATTTTTTCATATTCTCCGCTGTGAATATCGATATGAATATTAATTAATAATTATCACATATTGTATTATTGTTGTCAGAGTTTTCATTATCTAATATAATAGGTGATAGTTCCTGAAAAAACATGTATTAATTATTTGTTACTCATTATTATGAAGTATCACTACTTAATTGGTAAATACAATTTAGTATGCTTCTTTTTCACGTTGATAACTGTTTAAAGGATAGCTCAATTACCTTTTTTCTTCTTTTTTTTTTTTAGATTGTTCGGCAATGCCAGCGGCAAATCAAACCCTTCATAGCTTAGCAAGGTTGCAGAGGCTTGATATTCGTCGCAAGAAAGCAAACAAATTACCCCAGAGTTCATTCCAAGAGCATGGTCAGTCTAGCACTTTAGCAAGTAATGTTTATGGTAAAACAGTGAATACTTAATTTGCTACATTTTTTCCTGCTTTATTTAGGCATCACCTTATATAAAAACCCATTCCAATTTTTTTAATTTACTAACTCACAGAATTGCAAAGAGACAAGGACTTAGGTGATCAAGATTTCATTTGTTCTTATTGTAATGCTAAAATGTGGAGCGATGAACGTCTGAAAGGATACAAACATGAAAGTTTGCCGCGATTCGGAATGTGTTGTCATCAAGGGAAAGTTCATCTTCCAGCTTTACAAGATCCTCCTGCTGAATTATTAGCTTTACTATCCGGAGAACACCCTCAAAGCAATCACTTTCGATCACATATTAGAACATACAATATGATGTTTGCGTTTACATCAATGGGTGGAAGAATTGATAGAAAAATAAATGATGGACGAGGCCCATATGTTTACAAGATAAATGGGCAAAATGTGCATATGATTAGGAGTATATTGCCAATGGATGGTGCCACACCTAAGTTTGCTCAGCTATACATCTATGACACATCAAATGAGATTACTAACAGAATATTTGTTGTCAGGTAAAACTAAATTACTGTACATCACCGTTAAATCTAAACTAAATTATTTTAACGTTTTAGTACTGCATTTTATGATTTGGAATTTATTGGCCGACAGCTCACTTGCCTACGATTTTATTGTTGACACTTGCAATGGTGAGACTAGCAACTCATCAACAGTATATGTTTCTCTTGTACAATTGATACAGGAAATCTTGGATGAGCACAATGAATTGGTTAAAATCTTTCATCGAGCGCGTGATCTCCTGGCTGCTAATGAGGAACATACTATCAAAATTAAGCTTGTGCATAAGGGGGGAAGAAATATCCAACAATATAACTTACCCAGCTCAAACCATGAAATAGCTACTTTGATAGTAGGAGATATTGGGTCAACAGAATACGAAAGAGATTTGATCGTTCAATACAAGACAGGCATGTTACAGAGGATATCTGAAAAACATAGTAATTTCTTGCGATTGCAATATCCTTTATTATTTCCTTATGGCAAAGGTGGTTATAGTGAAGATATACCTCATATAATATTCACAGATGATGAGCCAAACAAACCCTCATATGTTTCATTGCGTGAGTATTTTGCTTATGTAATCCAAGATAGAGATAATGAATTCTCTACAATTCTACATGGTGGAAAGTTATTCCAACAGTTCATTGTTGATGGATATACCATGATTGAAGCAAGTAGGCTTAATTTCTTACGGAATAATCAAATGCAATTGTGTGCCGAAATGTATAGAGGATTAACTGATGCTATTCTCTTGGGGGAGAGGGAGGCAGCTGCATGAGGAAAAAGAATTATTCTTCCATCTTCTTTTACTGGAGGTCCGCGTTACATAATGGGTAATTACCAGGATGCAATGGCAATTTGTAATTGGGCTGGATATCCTCAACTCTTCATAACATTCACTTGCAATCCAAAATGGCCAGAGGTGACTAGAGCACTGGAAAGACAAAAATCAAAGTTGGAAGATCGCCCAGATATTTTATGCTGAGTTTTTCACATGAAATTAGAAGAATTGATGCAGGATTTACAAATGGTGATATCTTTGGTCCTATTAAAGCAGGTATTAATATTTATCATTTATTACTTGCACATAAATTTGTATTACTATATTTTAGAATACCATTACACACCATTGCTCGCACTATCTTCTTTACTTCAATCTTATATCAACTAATGAACTTTTACCTAATAGCCTTGTATACAATAGAGTTTCAAAAGAGAGGTCTCCCCCATGCTCATATCATTCTATTTCTGGCAACTGAGACCATGCTTGATACACCCCAAGATATTGACCGATTCATAAGTGCTGAGATACCTAATAAGGATGAAGAACCAGAGCTTTATGAGGCAGTTAACATTTACATGATGCACGGACCTTGTAGCGTAGCTAATCCTAAATCCCCATGTATGGTGAATGGAAGCTGTTCAAAATTTTATCCAAAATCATTCAATTCTAGCACCATTATCCATGAAGATGGCTACCCGCGTTATAGAAGACTAGATAATGGCCAAGAAGTAATGAAAAATGGAATACCATTGGACAATAGAAGTGTCATACCTTACAACAGCACATTATTATTAAAGTATCAGGCACATATTAATGTTGAGCGAACCAAGCATGGAGAGTCAATCAAATATTTATTCAAATATGTGAGCAAAGGACATGATCGAGCTATTGCAGCTTTCTATACAGAGACGTCTTCAAGTGATTCTAGAGCAAACCATGATGAGATAAAGATGTATTATGATGTCCGCTATTTATCACCATGTGAAGCTATTTGGAGAATACTTAGTTATGATATAAACTTTAGAACACCTTCAGTACAAAGGCTGTCTTTTCATCTCCCTAATCAGCAATCAATTATCTATGAAGATAACGCTGACTTACAAGAGGTGGTAAATCATAATGCTGGAAAACTCACAATGTTTGAAGCATGGATGAATGCAAATAAATTATATGGGGAAGCACGAAGATTAACATACTTTGAATTTCCAAACAACTTTGTGTACAAAAAAAATGGTAATTACTGGGACTTCAGGAAATCGGGGTTTGCAATAGGGAGATTGTACTATGTGCCTCCTGGGTCTGGAGAGATCTATTATTTGCGTTTACTGCTAGCTACAGTCAGAGGTCCTACATCATATGAAGATTTAAGGACCGTTGATAGCATTTTCTATCCAACATTTAGAGATGCATGCTATGCATTGGGCCTATTGGAGGATGACAGAGAATATATTGATGCTATGAAAGAAGCAAATCAATGGGCTTGGCTTCTCCAAGTTATCTTCGTCGTATGTTTTCAATCTTATTATTGTGCAACTGCATATCTCAACCAGAAATTGTGTGGGAGCATACATGGAGATTCATGGCTGAAGACATCACATACATGCAATGACAATTAACTGGTTATACAGGTATCAATTTACCCATATCTTTGACTTATCTTTATTAGGCATGCAACACTACCTAAGAAGAACAAAAAGTAAATGTCATGCAGTTTTTCAATCATATATTTTAAAATGCTTTATTCGTATTAGATATTCATTTCTGGTTTATTTAAATATATATTAGAACGCTTTCTTCGTATTAAATACTTATTTCTGTTTGGCTTTGGTTATACCACATTCTATCTTTGTCTAGATATCTGTGACAAAATAATACACATATTTTTGTAGGTCTTATATTGAGCAACACTAAACTACACAATCATGCTTTATTAAAAATTGAAGAACTATTGAAAATTCATGGCAAAAACCTTCAGGATTATCCATCCATGCCTTTACCAGAAGATTGTTCTGATAGAAGTACAATAAATAGATTGATTTTGGCTGAGTTGGACTTTGATAGAGTTGCTCTTCAACATCAACTGCATGAATATCTCAATAGTTTCACTGATGAACAAGCCACAATATTCAATTCTATCATGAATGCTGTTAATACGGGTTATGGTGGTGTCTTTTTTGTTTATGGTTATGGGGGGACAGGTAAAACATACTTATGGCAAGCATTGTGTGCGTCACTGAGATCAGAAGGAAAGATAGTCTTGAGTGTTGCTTCCAGAGGAATTGCCTCACTATTACTACCCAATGGAAAAACTGCACATTCACAATTTGCCATTCCCCTTGCAATAACTGAGGATTCGGTTTGTAATATACATCAGGGATCACCTCTTGCTGAGCTTTTGATAGAAACCACCATGATAATATGGGACGAAGCTCTTATGGCAAACAAGTACTATTTTGAGGCATTGGATAGAACACTGCGAGACATAATGAAGCTTCCAAACCCCAATGCTATAAATCAAGTGTTTGGGGGAAAGACAATTGTCCTTGGTGGCAATTTTAGATAAATTTTACCTGTTATACCCAGAGGTAGTCGAGAGGATATTGTGTTCGCCCCTATCAATGCATCTTACATATGGAATGATTGCAAAGTATTTAAACTAACAAAAAATGTAAGGCTGACTACAGGTAATTCGTCACAGTGTTCTAAGGAAATAGCTGAGTTTGCACGCTGGATTGTGTCAGTTGGTGATGGTGAAATAGATGTAGAAGATGGCACTAATGATACCATTACTATTCCAGAAGATTTGTTACTATTCCCCTCAAGTGATGCAATGGATTGCATTATTGGTAATACATATCGAAATTTACTTAATAATCGGGATGATAAATCTTATTTCAAAAACCGTGCAATACTAACATCCAACTTATCAACAGTTGATGATGTTAATAATCATATGCTTTCAATGTTACCAGGGGATGAAGTTGTGTATCTTAGTGCAGATAGTGTTTCTAAGCAAGATGGTATTAGTGCCTCCATTGCACAAATGCACTCAGTTGAGTTCTTGAACAAAATCACCATGTTTGGTTTGCCAAATCACAAATTGGTCTTGAAGATTGGATCTCCTATAATGATGATGAGGAATTTAGATAAATCAATAGGATTATGTAATGGAACCCGTTTGGTTGTCACAAGATTAGAGAAACATGTGATTGGAGCAGAGATTATCACAGGGATTGGTACAGGCCAAGAAGTCTTAATTCCACGCATTACTATTACACCATCAGAAACTTCATTACCATTTGCATTGTGTAGAAGCCAGTTTCCAATCATGCTCTCTTTTGCCATGACAATAAACAAAAGTCAGGGTCAAACTTTAACAAATGTTGGCTTATTTCTACCTTGTCTTGTTTTCACACGTGGTCAGTTGTATGTTGCTATCTCTAGAGTTCAAAATAAGCAGGGTCTCAAAATACTGATTCTTGATGATCAAGGAAACCCCACCAACAAGACTTCCAATGTAGTTTTTAAAGAAGTTTTCTACAATCTATCTCTTTGATTCTTTATTCCACAGGGGCTAATGTAGAATGATGTTATTTATGCCCGTGTTCAATTTAAATGAGATGTTTTGTGTGTATGTGGGTAATGGTTGGTCAAGTAGAAAGGCTTGTATGTATTGAGTTCTTTTATGGGCTTTGTATAGGGTGCTATTTCTAAGGGATATCATGGCATGTTGGCTTATTTGTGTGCCCAACAGCTACCTCAACTGCCATGACTGGAAACGTAGCCTAAAATGTCGAGTAGTGGATCTACATGATATGCTTTTTATGTGGATGGCGTAACACAGATATTTTATCCGTATTTGATTTACGCTTTTAAAAGTCTATCCATAAATAAACGTGGTTTAAATGCTTCTATGTCTATTTATAAGGGTGTATTGGGCATAATATCATACTTATGAAAATAATATTGACCAACTATGGGCTTTTCTGATTTTGATAAAAAAAAAAATAGACCAACGTGCTTAGTAGTTATTCAAATTTGATGTAGAACAAAAGTGCTAGAAACACACAAAACCGAGCAAAACAAGTAACAAAGCATACATGTGGTCCCCGATCATTTGCGGAGGTTGAGTTCTCTGTAGTAAGTTGCCTCTTCACTACACTTTATTTTTTTATCCATTTTTTTATTTTTCAAGATTTGTTATTTTTGTATATTATGCTTTATAGAGAGACCCCACCACTGGACAGCCTGCCCCCCCAGATCAGGTTTGGGAGATAACACATACTAGGAAGACTGCAGATGGCCAGTTACAGTGGGTGGATTCGCGATCTGAAGAGATTCATGTATGTATAAATATCTGTCCTTTATATTTAATTAAATAATTATATTTTTTTCATTCATGTAATTTGTAATTTGTAACTATAGGATCGCATGCATGAGCTCGTTCAGCAGCAATCCTTAGAGAGTGATGCTCGAATAACCTCTGATGAGATATTGACAGCTGTTCTTGGTGAGAGGTCAGGATATGTTAGAGGAAAAGGTTATGGAGCAGAGCCTCGGAGGAAGAGACTTCACACTCAATCTAGTGATTCACTTGAGAATGTACGCACCCAATTGTATGAAGAGTTTGAAAGAAGATTTCAAGAGGAGCGAGAAAAGATGGAAGCAAATCTTGCTGCAGAGCGAGAGAGGATGGAAGCAGAACGTGCAGCAGAGCGAGAAAAGATAGAAGCAGAACGTGCTGCAGAGCGAGCAAAGATGGAAGCAGAGTGTACGCAACTTGAACAAAGGATGGAGCAGTTGATGGAACAGAGAATACAAGCTCAGTTCACTGCTTTCATGCAAAAGATGCAGTTAAATGCTCCTGCAGATACCCCTACTTCTAGCGTCCCTAATATTGATCCCTCTACGTAATTTTTCTTCTGTATTATGTAATGTATGTTTTAATTGAATAATTTTTTTTTCAGTTAGAGACATAAAGAACACTTTCATGGTTATAAATCTTATTATTTAATATACCATATTTGTGTGTTAATTACTTTATTTTTATTAAACCTTTTAATAATATTTATCAGCAATATAAATAAAAGTTTTTGCAGAATTAATATATTATAAAAATAATTAAAATCACAATCAGCGGCGACATTTGTCGCCGCCGAAGCTTGATTCGGCGGCGACCACAATGTCGCCGCCGAATCAAGCTTCCGCGGCGACCACAATGTCGCCGCCGAATCAAGCTTCCGCGGCGACCACAATGTCGCCGCCGAATCAAGCTTCGGCGGCGACCACAATGTCGCCGCCGAAGCAAGCTTCCGCGGCGACATTAGTCGCCGCTGATTCTCATGTTTCAGTGGCAACAGTTTTGAGCGGCAAACTCATCAGCTTTCAGCGGCGACATTCTGTCGCCGCTGAATGTCCAGTTTCAGCGGCGACTTTTTTTGTCGCCGCTGATAAGTTTCAGCCACGGTCGCTACGGCAACGACTTGGTGGCGACAAAATGTCGCCGCTGAAAGTCGAATTTTTTGTAGTGAACTATGTATAGTTTAAATTTGAATTGGTAAGTAAACTATTTATAATTAAAATATAAAAATGTTTATCTCTAATGTATTGAGAAATTTGGGTTATATTTTTTATCCTTTAGTTCCAAAAGAAAAAAAGTCCATAAACATTCAGTGTTATATTTTTTAGAGAGAAACCCGATAAAATCTGACTAAAACATCTAAACCCAAATTAAGATTTATACTTTGAACAAATTCCTAATGAGGCTATGAGACCTAATTTAGAATTTTTGAATAATGTCAAATGAATCAAATGCCTCACTTTAAATAAAAATATAAATTAATTATTTCAGTTTTCTTACTGTCAAATTAGAAATATTATATTATTTTACTTTATTATTATTCCTATTAATTAATATTATTACTATTGTTACTTCAGTTTTCTTATTATGCATGTCTCTACCATCATTATTATTAATATTAATTTTTGCATCACTTGATTTTACAACGGTGATCCATCGTTTTAAAAATTTATGTTAGTAAAAAGGGTTTATTGGGGCATAACATCATGCCTATGAAAATAATTGCGTCTAATAAAATATCAAACCACCAATATGGACTTTTCTGATTTCAATAAAAAAAATATAAACCAACTATGTATAGTTTAAATTTGAATTGGTAAGTAAACTATTCATAATTATAACATAAAAATGTTTATCTCTAATGTATTGAAACTCAATTTTATGTTATTTATTTTGTGTCTAGCTGCACAACTAACAGTCTATTCCATTAAAATATTAGAAATTAGAAATATTATTTTATTTTACCTTACTATTAATATTCATATTAATTAATATTATTACTATTGTTATTTCAGTTTTCTTATTATGCACGTTCGTATCATCATTATTATTAATATTAATAATAGCATCACTTGATTTTACAACGGTAATCTATCGTTTTAAGAATATTAATATTGTTAGAAAATTTTGACGGGTGATGAATTTTGCTTTATTATTATTATTATTGCTACATATTGTAAACGACAAAATCAACACAAAAAACTGTAAAATCCTTATCATATGGCTGTATTCTAAAGTTACTTATTTTGGCCATCATCGAAAATAAAGTTACATATTTGTCTTCCGATAAATATATAAACATCAAATCAAACTTTTATGAAGTATTGATATTGATGATAATTACACCTGCAGTTGAAAAATGACAGTTTTTATATTAAAATAATATATAAAAAAAAATTTGCCATTATATTAAGTTTCATAGTCTACAACCCAAGCATGGTTAGAGTTTTAAATTAACTTGTCAAGCAACCGCCAAATGATCACGAGATAAATCATGATCAAATTACATGCCACATTTTTCGAGTAGAGGGCAGTCACACGGTTATCGTTCCAACCAAAGCATTTTTCCCATGAATAATTTGAAAAAAAAAATGCACGATTAGGGAAAAAAAAGGGTAGAAAGATAAACGAATGGATAGCAGAACATGGGTACAAGCGTGGCTTTTATAAAAATTAAAAAAATGAAAATCTTTTATCTACATATTGGTAACGACTCCTGCTTTGTAATATGATTTTTAGTTCTTTGTACTTTTATTTTGATTTTATTTTTAAGTAATTCGCATAACAGCATAAACACAATTTACAGACGTTACTCAGCTCAAGGATTTCCCATATTTGTAGCATAATGATATAATAATAATTTTGATTTACATGGATAAACGAAGTACTTAAATAGAAGTTGTGTTTGAACTAATCGACTCTTTGTAATATATGACATTATGTAAGCATTTGAATGGATTCATATGCATCTTTTAGTTGGGATCTCATTGTTTTATTAGGATTTCATTTTGTTGGTGTCTCAAACGCGAGATTATATGCAATATTTAGATTATCGTAGTGGACTTCAAATATAAATTGCAAATATAAATATTTATAAACCAGAATCATCTTAAAGGATAAAACCATGAGATACATTAAAATATCTAAACATAGAGGCATGCATTCTATACAGTCAATCATGTAGCCACACAGGTTCTACAGAATAAAACTATCCCATAGATGGCAGCCTTCCCTCGTAGCCAACCAGGTACCTAAATTGTATATCTCCAGGATTAATTGGGTTCAGTATCACATTTGTCGTTCCCTTGTAACTATGAGCACACAGTTCTCCTGCATATAGCATTACGTTGTTAGTACAATATTAAATCTTGAGCATATATCTGTCTTGAGTCCATGCGTTGGTATAATAGTTAATTTCTTTGTTCGTGACGAAGGTACCTTTTCTCTTGACTATTAATGCGAATTGAATCAATAGGGAGTTAACGTTCTCCTTACTTTCGCGGAGTTTCTTGTGTGCCATGTCTGCAACTTCATCAAGAAGAACACATTTCATGCTCTTACCCCTGCTAGTAAGAATTGCAGTCAGGTACTGTACTTTTACACATGAATATGATAGCATGATAAACAAGGTAAAGTAGGCCGGGATTTCCTACCTGAGATCTAAGAGATTTATCTTCAGAGTTGTCTTGAACGTATTCCCCCTCTCATAAAGCTTAAATCGCCCACGGTCGTTAATCAGCCCGACAACATGTGCATTTTGTATCAATTGTTGACACAGAGTAAATTGAAGAAAATTTTGCAATTACCCTCTTAAGATATTATTGGATGGTTTTTCTTTGACTATCTTATAAAGAGGCAAGGCATCATAAACGTTCCGTGGGATATCATTGCCTTCATATAGGATGACTTGGGTAAATCTGTGAAATATGATAACATAAGGGTGATCACAAGGCATAAAGTGATTATAGTAGTGACTGTTAATTGCGTCAAATCCCTTGAAGTAGTAGCATTCTCCCCCTCTAACAATCATCCGGAATTTGTTTAGCATATCTTTCTCAGTGACTACAGCCTGGATTTTTGTTAACTGTGAAATATAGACATCATAAGTATTACATGATTATAAAAGTATGAATGCAAACATAAATTAACAAAGCCAGACCTCCCTGTCCATTAGAATAAAGTTGAGGGTTTTGATTTTACCCTCATGTGTATATTGAACATCGTTGAATACTCGAATAACAGAGACACATATGGGTATGGTGAGGCAGTCTGAATCTATACTTATGAGAGGTAGGTCCATCACGTTATCCATTGCCTGCTATTACGTGTGAGTAGAGCTAACTATATGAGAATTGAGGGATTCCATCTGTTGTGATTCTTTTATAGACTTTGTATAGGGTGCTATTGGTAAGGGGTATCATGGCATGTTGGCTTATTTGTGCGCCTGTTAACTACCTCACTTGCCATGATTGAATACATGGCCCTAAAATGTGGAGCAGTGCATCTACATGATATGCTATTTATGTGGGAGGCATAATAGAAATATTTGTCCATATGTGATTTGCGCTTTTAAAAATCTATCCATAAAAAACGCATAGTTTAAATGCTTCCATGTCTATTTATATTGGTAAAAAAGGTTTATTGAGGCATAATATCATACCTGTGAAAATAATAGTGCCTAATAAAATATTAAACCACCAATATGGACTATGACTCGGGAAATGGAGAAATAAAGTTACAGAACAGTGATCGCTATGTTCCTTGTATTTTGTTACATAGATATTGGAATATTGATAAATTCAGATTTGTTATGTCAGTTCATACAAAACAGTAATTGCTGTGTAAATTATTTAAAAAAAAGTGTCTCTTATCTTATTAAAGATTAAAGATTAATAGACAAATCCCCGTCAATCAGTATAATAGTTTATTATACTTTTTTAATAGCCTTTTTAATAGAGCCAGATTCAGTTAAAATCTCCACGTCCCCAACTTAATTTGAAACAGTCAAATCTTTTAAATATTGTTGTTTCGTATTATTATGAAAATAATTATTTTTATTATTATAATCAAAGTACATAGTATAATATCTTAAGTATGATAGAACAAAATATAATAACGTAATATATCATCACATGCCGTATATGTAGTATATTATTATAGCTATAATAAATATAATATTATATAAAATATGATGTAATATAACTTTGTGATTATAATATATATTACGTAATGTATATTTAAATTATTTGCTCTAACCCCTTATGCTACCATTTATGTAAATAAAAATATTAATTTTAGACCAAAATGGAAATACAACGAAACAAAACTTGTCATCATTATGTACAAAGAAGTCTTTTGCAATCTGACTATTTGATTACTTAAAAAACTCTTTACTTCTATAATTTTTCATTCAGATTACACATGGTCTATCTTTAACGCTTTATTAGCCTAAATACAATTAATGAATTGATTCTTTATGCTGTTGTTGAAAACAAGTAGCATGTTTTTCTATGTTGAAAATAAGTAGCATATTTTTTTTAAGTTTTGCACTATCTAGGTCGATGAGAGCAAGACGTAGAATATAGTATTTTAAATATAAAATTTATTTTGTGATGTAAATTTATTATTATATAAAAATAGAATATAAAGTAGGATTTAATGGGAGGCTGTCAAGTAGCAGCCCGTGTTAGATAAATGTGTCTTATTTTTCTATTTTTTTACGGTAATTAACATAAGCTTTTCACGGCGTTTTGAGTAGGACGTCTATGTCATTGACATTAAAAGGTAGAAGACTTTATTTTATTACATCTTATTGATGTGTAATCATATTTTTATTTTAAAAAAACTGAAGTATATAATACTGAGTTCAAGCAAGATTGTGCCCTTAAGAAATTATAGCATTATTTTCATTTTAATAGAATTTAAAGAGACTTGTATACAGTGTTGTTTCTCTTAAATTTTTAACACTTAAGTTCATTATTATATTGACAACTAAAATATTTAATATTTATTTTACATTTTAGATTCAGAATAAAATCTTGAATAAATATTTTCAATTTTAAATTAATAAAAATCTAAAAATCAAATAACTATATTTTATGATCTCATTTTTATTGTAAACATATGTGTGGGATCTTATATCGAGAACATGAAGTAATAACTAAGAAAAAATGAACACATGTCCCGTCCAATAATGATTTATAGTTTATATTGTTGATGGTAGTTATCAAATTAAATTATACAGGTGTATTTTAAATCTCAAATTGGAAAAAATAAAAAATTTAAATAACTATATATATATATATATATATATATATATAAGTGGATACTTGGTCTTCTACCAAAATTAAGTGCTTCAATCACATTTATACATAACAATATTATAGGTGAAGTCAATTTGTCTTTGTAATGACATATGGTTAATTGTGATTATATTAGCAAAACATGTTAGAAAAGTATATAAAATATAAGAGCAAGACGCTCTAAATATCTTGAAAATAATGATCTTAAATGATAGAAACATCACCCAAAAAAAATTCAGTACTACTTATCTTGAGCATAAATATGATTTTATTTTTGGTGACAGAAGTATATATATGAATTTAACTAATTTAACTCATCACTATGTAGTTATTGAACTTTTTATAATATACGAAGAAATACTAATTCAACCCCGTGTATTGCACGGGTACCGTACTAGTTAAATTAATAAACTTTTTTAACTTTATTCCTATTAAAGTGGTTATTAAATTGATGTCGGCACTTCAAAGGCCCGGTGCTGCTATGCATATATACAAATACTATTGAAACTTTGTAATTGCTGTTGTTACCCTCGTATTTTGGGTGTGTTTGGATTAACAGTGATAGAAGTACCTTTTTTTTCAATCTGATTAGTAAAAGTCAGATAATATAATGTGATTTATGTTTGGATTGAGTTTTGTAAAAAAATCAGTTTGAAAAGTTTGAGAAGCTGAAACTTGTTTAGGTGATTAATAAAAAGATAAGTTTAGATATAAAATAACTTAAAAGGATAAGAATTTTATTAAGTAATACATATCTAATATTATATATATTATGACCATTTTATAATAAGTATTAAAAATAAATTATTAAAATGAAGAAATTTACTTTATTATTAGGAACGAAATCAAAAAATACTAAATACTTAATTAATATATTTAATGGATAATATATATATACTACCTCCTCCGGTCCTAATTATAAGACCCAGTTGACTAATTTGAGGAAATTAAGGAAAGAAGTTTAAGTTAGTTATTTGTAATAAATAGATAATGTCTTTCCTAAAATATCCTTGCTAATCAACTATATTGGCTAGTACTACAATTATTAGAGGGACCATCTTGGAAAAAAATACATAAATATGATAGACAAAGTGGATTGGGGTCTTATAATTAGGACCAAAATAAAAGTCAAACAGGGTCTTATATTAAGGACCGGAGGTAGTATTTAACAGTGGCAAACGCTGCACCTCTGTTCTTCCCCTTTTTTGACTTCCCAACCAAAAAAAAAAAAAGCATACAAACACCCAAAATGATTATACTCCAAAAGTTTTTCTTGGACGTACCAATAAAAGCAATAAAAAAGAGTTTCTTCCTAAAATCTTATTTGTACAAATAAATTCGATTGTAAAAATATGTCTTAACACATCTCAAATAAATAAAAAAAACTCCTTGTGTCGGCCCAGAAGTCAGTTTGGGGATTCTAATGTGATTCCAAATGCACCTTTTGCCTTTTACTCAAAAATAAAAAATAAAAAAGAAACATGCTATTGCGCAAAGCATTGGAGTTGATGTTTTCTTATTATTAAATACGTTAAAGAATCAAGTGGAGGTTATTAGGATGAACACTGTGATTGCTAGATTTTGTTTTACTGATTATAGCTTGCAGCTCCAATCTATGCTCTGGATTTCCAATCCGTTTTTTGGATCTTGTTTCCGACATCATAGCGTTGCCGGAAAGGGTGGCTCTGATGCCAAATTAGTACATAGGGAAAGAGAAGAAATAGAGATCACACGTGTACATTATTCAACATCTCTTCGTAATCCATCTAAAGGGATATTTATACTTCTAATCCGGTTTAGTAACTGATATTATTCTCTTCCATAATTTTTTTGTGATAAAAAATTTTAAGTGAGATGGGTCCCGGAAGCTCATCAAGATTAACACATTCCTCTAGACCTAGAGACTGTTTACGAAATACTTACAAATTGCTTACTAATAAGGTCTTTATATTGACAGCAGATTCAAACTCACAACATTGTGAGTTATGAGTCGATTCCTTACTAATTGAACAAACTCTTATTGGTTGTTACACAATTGAACTAACACCTGTCCCTAACCAACATGCACAACTTGACATGTATCAGCAGTTGTAAAGCGGAGAAGCGGACGCAATGGACTGGTGGTGGTCAAATCTCCAAATCAACAGCGTCCTTTTTTGCCATTGCACATGCAGGGTTCTTTCGTCCGTTATTTTGTTCTAATGCTACTGCTGTCTCTTTTAGAATGGAACATATCCAATCTCTTGAATTTGGCGTCGAATGAAAGCAAGAGTGAGGATGGGACGTTGTGAGGAAGAGGTCTGAGTGCAAAACTGAGTGGAAGAAGATAATTTATATAAATTTTTGATGTAAAATTTTTTCAATATATCATCATTTTTTTAGAAGTAACAATATAAAATTATCTTTATTTTAAATTAGATATATCTATCAAAATAAAAATTTGTCTAAATATAAAATAAATTTAAAACTAGGTCTTGATCATGTAAATTAATTTGGATGGTTGGCCTCGATCAATCAGGTTGTATAATGAATCATAATTCTTCTTCAGCTATGCACATATAAACAGCTCTGAATAATGCGCAAGAAAGTGAGAATTTTGTTACAAGGGGTGGATCGAACCCGCACGCACACCCCCACACACACACCACTTGACCAAACGGCTATTGTGGTGTATATGTCTTTTTCCTGCTTCCTCGTTTCTCGCCATTTGAAAGTGAGAATTTTGTAAAGATAACTCTTTTTAGAATGAAATTATCATTAGAAAATTTTGAGATGTGCTCATGAAATGAACAGTAATATGATGCCGAGCTTAATCATATCATGGATAGAATATTCAACGTACTAAGAATTCTAGAGCTCAACCATAACCCGTCTAACCTAACGGGTGGTTCTTTGAACCCCCACCTCTTACGGTGGTCTTGTTGCCACTAGCGGCGTTTTTCTCTGCCATGGGCTCTGGTGAGGTGGTGCAGCAACAGGGAAGTGGCTGTGGCGGCGGCTCAGTGCTCCTCTTGTTCTTTTTTTTAGGGTTATGGTTTTGTGTCTGTGGGCTTAGTTGTTTGGGCTGTGTTTTTTTGTGATGCTATTTATTTTTCCTTGTAAGTCTTTTTCTTTGTTAATGGATACTTTTCCCTGGTCAAAAAAAAAAAAACCATAACCCGTCCAAAAGCCCCCAAAAAAAAAACTAATAAATATTAAGATTTGTAATTTGGTCCTGCTTCCGTCAGCATCACTTTGGCAGTGATGTGAAAGTAGAACAGTGGGAGAGACTATTGGACTTTTATTAATTAAAGAAGCTTTCAACTCAAAACTGTGCGAAGGGCATACAATATAAGCATTTAAGTGGAATAATTTTAACGCATAATATGTGATCTCAATTAAGCACATACACAACATCAAATCCAGGGAATATGAAAAGTCTACATCAGTACAATTTTGAAACACAATTAAGAAACATTAAACAGAATTAATCGTAGGTAAAAGTATTTTCAAAAGAGTTCAAATCACAACTTTGAAGATCCCATAATGCACAAGAAATAGAATTTGGAGTTGCAGCAACAGCAACATCTTTTCTTGAACGCACAAACACTCGAGGACTGCAAGAGAAGGAAGAAAAGGCAAATATCAAGTCAGAATATGAAAAGAGTACATTTGAATGAGCTCATATTAGTTGTTCCTACTGGCACTTGCAATTTGGGTCCTCAATATCTATCCATGAAATAAAGCTTATAGAGAGTGGTCCCGAACCAACTACATACATTAATAGATTAAAAAGAGTAGAATGGAGTTGAAGGTAATAAATACCCTGATTTTGTTGAAATGGATGATAACAAAACCCGTTATTTATTCACCAATTAACATGTGGTATGTGAGCAAGTCCTGGCCAATCGGCTAATCCACACCCTCTAATTTTTGTCTGTATCTCTCCTTTAAAACCGAGCAACCGATGACATCAAAATGTTGCAATGATGGGAGACTCTTTATCAAGTCTGAAAGTGATGCCAAAGCAATGCAGCCCCAGAGGCTTAGCGTTTGCGATGATGTGAGTCTTCTAATAGACTTTGGAAGTGATGCCAAAGAAATGTAGTCGGAGAGGTTTAGAGATTGCAATGATGTGAGATTTCTAATGGACTCTGCAAGTGATGCCAAAAAAAATAACAACTACTGAAGGTTAGTTCTTGTAATGATGTGAGACTCCATATCTACTCTGACAACCATTTGCCAAAAACTTTGTAAATAGGCAGTAATCTGATTGTGCGACGCGGCTCTAAAACTTCTAAAATTATCTCATCCTCATCATGCACTTTTTCTCCCATAAGTCCATATCTTAAGGTCAATCCTCCAAGATATGACATGTAAAGCAGAGACTATGATGACTCAATCTCCTTTACATTTCTCCACTGCCTTCTCAAATTTGTAATCTCCAAATGTCTCCTCAAACAGATCAGATCATGTAGCTCACTTATCCTTGCACCACCACTACCACTCACTTCGTCCACCACAAATGTTGTCCGTGTTTGGAGATTAATCAAACACCCCGAACCACTTGGCATGCATATCAAGCTCTCACAATAATCCAATTTAAGATGTCTCAGTCTTACCAATCTCTTCAAGTCGCTAGGAAGTTCTATAAAAAATTGACAACCATTAAGTATTAGAGTGAGCAAGTTATGCAGCTTGGTAATTCCTCATGAGAGCTTCTTAAGTGGCTCATTATTACTTAAGTTAAGGTATCTTAAATGCTTCAAGTCTATGATACTTTCTGGAATTTGCAAGTCTTGATTCGTAAGAACCAATACACGTAGCTGCTTCGGAAGTGATGTTGTGGACCCACAAATTAGATTAAAAACTTTTGACGAAGAGTGACTTGGGATAAATTTCCACTATCCTTTTACGGACAAAATTGTTCTCATTTTCTTTATCTTGATATTACCAAGTGGAAACTTCCCAAAATTGCCAAGATGACTTCACATATGACAAATCCCATAACCTGAGTTCTCTATATCTATCCTTTCACTTGTGATAATGTAACTCTCATTTTTACTGACTGTGCTAGATCATGTATGAGGTCATGCATCTTTCACCATCCTATGTCACCAAAAAAATCTCTCATCACATCTTGAAACAAGCACCTTGACAATAACTATTTGAAATACTCGTCACTAACATCTTCTAAGAACCTATTTTTATGTAAGGGTTAAACGAATCCCTCAGCTCTCCATAGCTGAATGAGTGTTGTTCTCTCAATCTTATAGTCTTTTAGAATTAGAGAGCAAAATGCAAAGCAATTTTTTAAATGGGAGGGAAGATGATCATAACTAAATTTAAGGATGGAAAAGATTTTGTTGTCCTCGGAATCTGTAGTTGCAAGTTCATTATCCCTAAAATATGACCATTCACTCACTTCTAACTCTTTGTTGAACAATAGGATACCAATGGTTCTTATTGCAAGTGGAACTCCTGCACATTTTCTCACAATATCCTTTCCCATCCCCACCAACTTGTGATCATAAGGTTCTTTCCCGTTCCCAAAAACCACTCTACAAAATAGCTCCCAAGAGTTACCTTTATGCAAATCTTTCAAGGAAAGAGGCAGATGCGTGCCCATTGTCTCCGCCACTTCCATACTGCTTGTAGTGACAACGATCATACTCCCTTTTCTTCCAGCCCTGAACAAGTTTTCTAATTTAAGCCATTCCCCACGATCCTTAATATTCCAAACATCGTCTAACACAAGTTGAAAAAGTTTCCCCTCAATTGTATGTCTCAGTTCTCGGGCTGCTTGGTGCGCCTTAGCAGGTGTTTCCTGCTCAATAATCTTTTGAGCTAACATGTTATTGCTAAGTGCATGGGATTCATCAGACACACCAAGCCATGTCATAACCTCAAAATGATTTTTGATAGCCACATCATTATACCCCTGTTGAGCAAATGTCGTTTTTCCTTCAATTCCAACTATGGGAACTACCCGACATCATTTTTAACATTAGAGTTTAAATGGGTACTAACAAGACGCATTCTTTCCTCATCTCTCCCTAGAACATCTTGTTCGCTTGCAAACAGGTCGGTTCGTCTCCATTCATGAGACTCATTCGATGTACTCGAAGAGCTCTCATGCAATAGAAACGGATTCTTCTCATAATAAATCTCGTCTAGTTTCTTTCTAATTGCCCTAATTTGCATCCCATTTTATGATCACAAGCAAGTCAGTTTGATTTGGAGAAGAATATGCGTGCCTCCTTTGCCATTTTATTTTTGGTCATCACTTTCCTCGCTAGCTCCTGATAGACCATATTTTTAAGATGTTTAAAAAGTAGCCCAATGACATTTTCAGCAAGGGCTTCCATTGATTATCGATGGCAAATTCAAATGGGGTTTGTATGATGAGGAGAGTAATTGTAATAAACACACCTCTAATTGAATACAATTCGTGTAATAATCGTAGACATAATAAGAAACTACAATGCTTATATCATAATATGGAGAGGTTCAGTCATGGGATTCAGCCTCAAGGGTAAGCAACTACACCTCAAAATTTAGAATAAGAGAAGCAATAGTCTTCTATAGAGGAGGGATTAATGCGGATAGTGAGCGGATGGTGAGGAGAAAGGCGGTGTGCGTACAGAGAGAAGTTAGATAACAAGTTAGGTAAAAATGACTTCTAGTCTAATTGGCTTTTGTAATTGAAGTTAAACTAAAAGTCAGTTAATATAATGTGATTTATGTTTGGCTATGTGTTTATAAAAGTTAGTTGGAAAAGTTAAAAGTTATTTGAATGATTAAATAGAGAAATGAGTTCAGTTGTAAAATGACTGAAAAGGGTAAATACTTTATTGAATTGTAGTGTTTAATATTTTATATTTTTGATGTGATAATAGTTAAAAAAGTACCTAAAATTATTAAGATAAAATAAAAATAGTTTATTTGTGAGATTATAAAATAAAAAATTTGTCACAAAAAAAAATTAAAAAACATTGTAGATAATTAATTAAATATATATAAAGGACAAGCATGAATGTAAATTAAAATTCATTTGGTCTCTAATAAAAGTAAATGAAATCACATAATTAATTAAATCGTAAGTTTTGCACAACTTGGTCTCTAATTGAGTCACGACCACGATTCATTTATGCAACGAGAACAAAGGAGATAAGGTAGAGGAGAAAATGTGAGGGTCAATCTGGGTTGGCATATTTTTATTGCTCATTTAATGCTACACTAACGGTATAATGCATTTTGAAATAAAAAAAGTCATATTTTTCTTCGTTGAGTCCAACTAAGATTGAAGGCCAGAAGTGGGTTGGGTTTTTAGCTCATCCAAACAACCATTTAGGGTGTGTTTGGATTGGTGTTGGGCAAAACTGACTTCTAGTCTAACTGAGTTTTGTAATTGAAATTAAAGTAAAAGTCAGTTAGTGTAATGCAATTTATGTTTAGATAGATACTTATAAAAAGTCAGTTGAAAAAGTTAAAAGTTATTTGGATGATTAAATAGAAAAGTGAGTTCAGTTATAAAAATTTATGGGAAGGGATGAAATTACAGTACAAAATGAAAAAGTCATATTTTTTTCCGTTAAGCCCAACTGAGATTGAAGGCCAGAAGTTGGTTGGATTTTTAGCCCCATTCAAACAAATATTTGGTCCTATATAAGTCATAAATTACAGTTTTACGCTTTTCGACCGACTTTTGTTATTTTAAACTGCAATCTAGATATAGCCTTAGCCTTAGATATCTTGACTAGTTGCTGGCTTTTTGCTGTTATTGGGACTACTTAGGAGTTTCTTTTCCTAGTTTGTCTCTCTGTTTTTTTTATAAAAAAAAAACTAGGCCTGCTTTTGTATCAGGAGAAAAATAACAAGTTAGATATCTTGACTAGTTGCTGGCTTTTTGCTGTTAGATGGGACTACTTAATTAGGAGTTTCTTTTCCTAGTTTATTTCTTTTTTATTTTTTTTTTAAAAAAGCCTAGGCTTGCCTTTGTATCTGAAAAAAATAACAAGTTAGATAACCTCTCCACTTTTTTATGGCATTTCTTTCCACTGGTCTATTCCGCATCCTTCATCAAATTTATTGGTGAAGAAAAATCATTCACGTAAATGGATAGTTCTGTTTTGTGAAAATG
The DNA here is from genome assembly GCF_004799145.2 of Neltuma alba. Lineage (NCBI taxonomy): Eukaryota > Viridiplantae > Streptophyta > Magnoliopsida > Fabales > Fabaceae > Neltuma > Neltuma alba. The sequence goes on from NW_021635165.1 coordinate 88,824, forward strand.
CCATGGTGTTCTGTTCTTTAAAAAGGGAAATCAAAAGAATAAAAATAAAAATTGGAAGTCTTATGTTTGTTTTTTAAAAGCGCAAGATATTAAAATTCAATTAGCACTGTGCCATCAGAACAGTGAACCAATGTTGTGGCTGTATTTCTCTTTCATTTTAAATTAAATAAAAAATATTATATGTAATCCTAAAAATATAATATTTAAATAAAAAAATCGATTAATTCATAAGTAAATAGCATCACACCATTTACATGAATCATTTTTAATAGATGTGATGAAGGGCGTGGCCTCGTGTGGATTAGAGAAGTGGAGGGAATTTGACCTTAAAGAATTGGAGAGGTTCCTCGCTCAGTCCATCCTAACGTCCAACTCCGTGTCACTCGAAACCGCGTGGGCTCTCTCCGTCTATAACTGAAAAAACACAAAAGCATGATATTTAAAAGGTTTTTGAATGAAAATTAAATTATGATTTCAAAAATAATTTTATAATATACAAAATAAACATATGAAAACATTTGTCTTAATTTGTAAAAAAATACTTTTTAAAAGTACTTTTATCTAAATACCCCTTTAATGCCTTCTCATTGCACGCTTTAAAAACTCTTTCATTTTCTTTTTCTCCATGCTCTCGCTTTCTGTCTATACCTTTTCCTCCCTTCTTTTCTTTATCTTATTCTCTCTCTAGCTTTTCACTCCAAAACTACAGAGGAAGAGGATAGTATACAACCCCTTGGACTTATAAAAGAAAATTCCTGCTAAAGAAGATGGAAAAACACAGAAGACGCTATATATTTTATTGCAAGCAAAAATTAGAATAGTACAAATATTACACAAAAGCCATAAACTTTTTTGAAAAAATTGCATGCCGATTAAGATAGTAGAAAACATTTAGTTAAAAGGCGCCAGTATAACGTTGTTGTTTCTTAAGTATAGAATAATGACAAATTTTACGGTTTTTATAATACTCCTCCGGTCCTTAATATAAGACCCATTCAACTAATTTGATTACATTAAGGAAGTTAGGTAAGTTAGTTAATTATAAGAAAAGTGACACATTTTTCCTAAAACACAATAATCATCTTTCTTAATACCTCCTCTTCCTCTTCTACTTGACTATGGTTGAAGGGGTATCTATAGGGGTAATTTAGAGAAAATTGATAAATATGAGAAATCGGTCTTATATTTAGGACCTAAATCAACTCAAGAATTAGGTCTTATACTAAAGACCGGAAGAGTAACATTTTATTTGAAGGGAGGAATAACAGTTGGCCATAATTTTTTATGGCTTTGGCGTTTTGTTCATTGTGAATTTAAAGATGAACAACAGAAGACAATAAACAGGGAAAAAAATCAAAGAAAGAGTAAAGAGAGGGCGTGGGGGAAGAGAGGGTGTTTTTAATTTTTGCAGTGTGTGATGTGGAGGTATTAAATGTCATCTGCATTTGCCTTTTTTCAACCAGAAATTAAATGAAAGGTCAGGGTTAGGGAAGTGGAAGGAAATGGCCGTAAAAGAAATGGAGAGACCTAGGAACACATGTAAGATTTGTCACCACAAAAAGAATAATGGTAACCCCAATATTAACTATTTCTTTTATGAATTTTCAAGACATAATTTGTAACTTGCTATCCTCTTGCCTAGCAGGCAAAGATTTATCTCCATGAAAAGGATGATTCATTCGAATTGATATGAGAATCCAACCACATTACATTGTTAGTGCCGCACTTAAAAACCGGATCTGAATTCTTTCTATTTCCTTTTTCAATACTTCCAAGAAAAAATGCCAAAACTATAATAACGTTCTTAATTAAAGAGAATGTTAATGGAAAGTAGACAGTTAATTAGTTCTAAAATCAGTAATGGAAAATTATTGAGAAAGGAAAGAATAAGAGACTCAGTGTGAAGAAGAATGGAGGCAAATCACAAAAGCATGCTTGTCTTATCGGAGAGGAAATGGCATTTTTTTGGCCAGAGACATGAATTCACATACTTATCTTGCTCAAAGACAACAATATGACCTCATCGTTCTGTGTCACGATATAACGATGAATATATCTCATTAGATACTTGTTTTGCCGTTAAATATCAAAATTGTATATTAGTGCTATATCAATATCAATAGTATATTCAAATTCAAATTAAATTAGAGTTAAGGTGCGTCTAGCATTACAAACTATTTTCTTCAGTACATTTAGTATCCTAAAATATTTTGATGTGTATCCAGCATCCTGAAATATTTTTTTCAAGTGCGTCTAACATCTTTAAGTATTTTTTGGTGCATCCAACATCCTAATATTTTGTTTAGGTGCGTTCAGCACACTAAAATATTTTTTAGTACATCCAACACCAAAGTGAAAAAAATTTTAGGGGGTGACACTCCAAAAAAAAAACTTCAAAGTACTGGATAAATCACAAAATATTTTACAACACCTGAAAAAAAATACTTTAGAATACTGGATATATTTTTAATCCATTAAATTAAGAAAGAATGACAAAAAAAAAGAAGTTGAAAATTACTAAATTTCAAATTAGATTTGATAATAACACTTTATTTAATATTAACAACACTGAATTTGTAAATAACAACAAATTTTTATTGACATTTATAAATTTTCAGCTTATTTTTTGTCATTTTTTCTTAGATTAATAGCAGTTTAATTTTTCAATATACAGGCATATTCTTCTCTTTCTAAAAATACTTATTTTTGTGGAAAATAACACTTCTTTTATAATATCTTCATATATATTCTAAATATTTTGATCGAAAAGAGTATGAATAACTTCATATTTGAAGAGAATTTCATAACTTACTGATTGCTCAAAATTAGAAAATGAAACAATTTTCCGTCTTTTTTTAAATAACATAAACAATTTTCTTTTATGCGAAGCTCAAACAAAAATAGAGAACAGGAACAAATAATAGAGAAGAGGAAGATAAGGATCCTTAATTGAAAGATCCATGATGTAGCAGTGACTTTTTTTTCATTATTTATATTATTTAAAAATTAAAATATCTAACCTTCGTTCATTAAATTCAAGAGCAGGTGGAAATAGAGTTAACTTTATACAACTGACATTACATTCGAAGAAAAAATGTAACATTAAGGGGAAAAATTCTGCTTTTATATAAATTATTGTCTTTATCAAATAACAAAGGCGTCAAGAAAAGAATACATGTTGCTTCTGCAATTTTATTTTCAACAAGACAAATTCTTTTCTCCGTTTGAGATAAACTCTTGATTAGAAGAATTAATTTGTCTGAGAGGAAAGAATAACGAGATTCTCATGCCTACTTTAATAAATAACTTATTCTCATACATTAATAAATAGTTTCATGAAAGTGGGGGATGTGTGTGAGAGAGATTTTCAAGTTAAAAATGGTATTTATTCATGAACTCTTTTAAGTTATAAATCTGTTTGATAATTTTTTAATAGCAAAATTACAATGACATTTCTACTTTCTAAAAAGAATGTTATAGGAAAATCACCTTTTATGATATAATACCTCCGGTCCTAATTATAAGATCTTGTTTGTAGACTACAAATAAGGTCTTATAATTAGGACTGAAGGCAGTGTGTGTATCAAATATTTAGATTTGATTTTCCAACACCACATATGCAGGGATCTTCAAGCATCAAGCAAGGAATCTCAAAGCCATTTTTAAAGTTTGTGTGAACTATGAGAGCCAAATTATGAATTTTCTCATATTCTTTATTCTAACAAATAATAAAGGACCTCGAAGAAGTGAAGGTAACAAGATACCCATTTTTTATTCTGAAAGAACATTTAGAATGTGAACAATTTTGAAACCCCTGCATGTAGTGATACATATATTAGATTTTTTATGGATTGTGGACTCTTGATGTGATTCCAAAACAGAGCACTTCATGAGTTTAAGCTTCTTTAATAATGATGTGACACTGTTAATAGATTAAGGAAAAGACACCAATTTAGAGCATTATCAGAAGAGTTCAATTAATCTCTATAATTATGAAGTGAGATTTGCCATTCTATTACGAATCAAAATAACTGCAACCATCAATTTGAAGCCTCCCTAATGATGTTAGATTAATTCCTTATATATCCCCTTTGAAAACCTTGAAATATGCTCCATTAACAAAAATAGTTATATCATTATTATAATTATATGGATTCTTGTCTTTATCAAGAAATGCTCTTCTCCGTTTTGCGGAGTTTTTGATGGAGATAACTTCCGCGCAAGTTAATGACAGTGCAATAATACTCATGAGATTAAAAAAAAATGATGGGCTGAAGGGTTTTTTTTTTTTCCTGTTTGAATTAAGAACAAGAGTAATTAAACAGAACAACTCAACATGCCAAGGCTTTTAGTAAAAGAGAAAACTTGGGTACAACATTTATAAATATCTGCTGTTAAATTCTTGTATGCCCACAGATCATTGCCGAGGCAACCTCATTAGTTTGCCATTATGGTTTTAAAATGTTGTGTTTCTCATTAAAATTTCTAACAAATTACTTGAAAACTCACTACTAAAGAGGGAATATGGTTTGGTGCACAAGACCTCTCAAAGGAATCTCTCAAACATAATTAAGGCAAACCCATGTCCATAAGACATAAAAAGTCCACTTCAAAATTTCAACAATTTAATCATTCATTTGGAAACATAAGGAAAAATTAAACAGAATTAATTGCGGGTAAAAGTCTTTTTAAAAGAATTAAAACCACTCCTTGGAAGATCCTGTGATGCATCAGAAAAATCCAGTTGACTTAGATATAGTGGAAATAAAATTTGGACTTTATCAACATTAATATACAAAGAATTGGCATCCAACAAGACGTTGCAATGATGTGAGACGTTTTATTGAGTCTGGAAGTAAATCCAAAGCATGTAGCCCATCTTTGGCTTCTAAATACCACATTTTTCTCCTTTTTATATCCAAAATACCAGGCTGGCTTTAGGACTTGGAAACGCGCATTGTATGCTTGGTTACATTAATTTTGTATGATGAAGATTTAATTTAAATTTATTTTATATTTGAAGTTAGTTTTTATTTTAATAGACATGCAATTTAAAATAAAGATAATTTTATAATTGTCACTTTTTAAAAAAATCATTAAAATAAATGTACATGAGAATTTTTGAATTTGTATTGTACTTATAAGTAGGATCAAACTTGTGACCTCTCACTTAAAAGAGAATATCAATTTTATTAGGTGACAACACTTTTTTTTTTGGGTCAAAAGAAAAGCTCCTTTAATTAAACCTTAATAAGTCAACGGCATATAAAACTAATATCTGAGTTAAAACAAAAATAAAGAAATCTTCCTCCCTGTAATTCTAGGCCTTTGAGCTCGCTGTTGTCTTACTAATAAATTAATAAAGAAGAAATCATCAAGTTTATCTCACTAGTATAAATTTAAAGAAATGATTTAAACCACCATTGACCAGTTGCATTTCTTAAATATTATTTAATTTTTTAAATCGCTTGCTAAAACATGTGGTTTAAAATATAGTAATACCTCCGATCCTAATTATAAGACTCCATTTGTAGACTATAAACGAGGTCTTATAATTAAGACAGGAGATAATAATTTTTTAGACCGTTGGCATACACAACAGGCATAAAAGTCCGTTATTTTAGATCAGTTGCTAATGCATTTGGTCTCAAAGCTTTCGTAAGTTAATGGCATATTATAAGAACATATGCCAAATAAAAAAACCTTAGACCAGCTGTGGATATGTGATATAATGTGTGTGTGTGTGATTATAAGAAAATTTTATTTTAATTAAACATTGGTAAGTCAATGGCGCATAAAATAGAAAAAAATGACCAAAACAACATTGAAAACAGAAAATTCTAAGAAAGGCAGCTAAAATGACAGGAAATGAGGGAAAACTGGAACAGGAATTATAAAAATATGAGAAACGACCAATTTATCATTGTGTCAGTTTAAAAAAATGACCATATTTGATCTGAAAATAACATAAATTAATAAGTTTGGAATACGGAATAACTTCATTTTCTGAGTATTGCACAAAGGCAAATTAGTTATTTTCCCAATCATAATTTCAGTTGAAGTTTTTCCTCTTTTCCTGCTATTTGGAAGTGATAACTTTTTTTTTAATTTTAATATCCTATTTTTAAGATTCTTTTTTAGTCATTTTTCCTATAAAACATGCGTTAAAACAAAAATAAAGAAATGTTCCTATCCGTGATTGTAGACCATTGAGCTCGCTGTCGTAGCAATAAATAAATAAGGAAGAAATCATCAAGTCCCTCTCATTAGGGTTTAAAAAAATTTGGATTACCTTTTTAAAAACAATTTTACCAAGCATGAGATAAGTATGTAAAAAAAAAAATATATTGTCTTAATTTACATAAAAATACTCTTTTTAAGTAATTTTGGGAGTAAGCAAACAACAACATTTCCATTTAAACAGGTCATGGAAAAGAAAGTCTAAATATTTTTAAATATTATTTAATGTTTAAAATGGTTTTGTAAAACATGTGGTCTAAAATATAAATTTTTGAGAAAATCAAGCTTTTAGTTCTTCAAGTTTAAACTGAGTTTTTAGTTAAAATAAAAACTTTAAACTTTCTTATAATTTAGTCGCGACTTAATTCCTGAACTTTTAACTGGCCTAAGACTTCCTCATCTTTTAATTTTTTTTTATATTACTATCTGCATTGTTTATAACTGATCTTATCTCCCATGCTTGTCGGCAAAATCCTCATTAGCATCTTTTTCTTGGGCTCATATTGACACCAAGCATTTTAGTCAGAGCAGTCAGTAAAATTTTACTCTTTTGGTGAAGGAAAACATAAATAAAAAAAATTAATATTCAACACCGTCCACGAAATTCCCCATCTATTAAGAAAAAAAATTGACGGACACAACAAATATTTAAGAAAGCCATTTTATTATTTACTGTGAAACCATTTCTTGTTGTTTTTAAATAAAAAATATTTTGGCCCAAGTAGCTCTTAATTCGAAATATTGCCTTGAATGTGACATTCCATACGAAGCTTTTAACTCAAAACTGTGCGAAGAGCATATAATACAAGCATTTAAGTGGAATAATGCTAACCCATAACATGTGATATCATTTAAGCAATTACATTTACACAACATCAAATCCGGGAAATATAAAAATTCTACTTCAGCACAATTTATTCATTCATCAACGGAGTCAATAGTAATTAAAAGTCCTTTTAAAAGAGTTCAGCCCACAACTTCGAAGATTCCGTAAATGCACAAGAAATAGAATTTGGACTTGACCAACAGTAGCAGCAACGTCTTTTCTTGAACATGTAACATAGCAGCGGCACGCACAAAAACATGATGAGGAGTGCAAGAGAAAGTTAAAAAAAGAATAGTGGGGAACACAAGCCGCGTGAAAGTATCCATGAAGAGAAGAATGGAGTTAAAGGTCATACCTTGATTTCGTTGAAACGAATGATCGGAAAGCCGATTGTTTATTCACCAGGCCAATAAACATTTGGTATGTGAGCAAGCCCTGGCCAATCCACACCCTCTAACTTTGTTCCGTATCTTTGCTCTAAAGCACAGCATCCAGTGACACGAAATTGTTGCAATAATGTGAGATTTCTAATGGACTCCGGAAGTGATGCCAAAGAAGTGCAACGAGAGAGGTAAAGAGACTGCAATGATGTGAGATTTCCGATGGACTCCGGAAGTGACGCCAAAGAAGTGCAGCCAGAGAGGTCAAGAGACTGCAATGATGTGAGATTTCTGATGAACTCTGGAAGTGATACCAAAGAAGTGCAGCCAGAGAGGTCAAGAGACTGCAATGATGTGAGATTTCTGATGGACTCTGGAAGTGATGCCAAAGAAGTGCAGCCAGAGAGGTCAATAGACTGCAATGATGTGAGATTTCTGATGGACTCCGGAAGTGATGCCAAAGAAGTGCAGCGAGAGAGGTAAAGAGATTGCAATGATGTGAGATTTCCGATGGACTCTGGAAGTGATGCCAAAGAAGTGCAGCCAGAGAGGTAAAGAGACTGCAATGATGTGAGATTTCTGATGGACTCCGGAAGTGATGCCAAAGAAGTACAACCAGAAAGGTAAAGAGATTGCAATGATGTGAGATTTCCGATAGATTCCGGAAGTGATGCCAAAGAAGTGCAGCGAGAGAGGTCAAGAGACTGCAATGATATGAGATTTCCAATGGACTCCGGAAGTGATGCCAAAGAAGTGCAGCCAGAGAGGTCAAGAGACTGCAATGATGTGAGATTTTCGATGGACTCCGGAAGTGATGCCAAAGAAGTGCAGCGAGAGAGGTAAAGAGACTGTAATGATGTGAGATTTCCGATGGACTCTGGAACTGATGCCAAAGAAGTGTAGCCAGAGAGGTCAAGAGACTGCAATGATGTGAGATTTCCGATGGACTCCGAAAGTGATGCCAAAGAAGTACAGCCAGAGAGGCCAAGAGACTGCAATGATGTGAGATTTCCGATGGACTCCGGAAGTGATGCCAAAGAAGTGCAACGATAGAGGTAGAGAGACTGTAATGATGTGACATTTGTGATGGACTCCGAAAGGGACGCCAAAGAAGTGCAGCCAGAGAGGTCAAGAGACTGCAATGATGTGAGATTTCCGATGAACTCCGGAAGTGATGCCAAAGAAGTGCAGCCAGACAGGTCAAGAGACTGCAATGATGTGAGATTTCCGATGGACTCTGAAAGTGATGCCAAAGAAGTGCAGTCGGAGAGGTAAAGAGACTGCAATGATGTCAGATTTCCGATAGACTCCAGAAGTGATGCCAAAGAAGTGCAGTTAGAGAGGTCAAGAGACTGCAATGATGTGAGATTTCCGATGGACTCTGAAAGTGATGCCAAAGAGGTACAGCTATAGAGGTTAAGAGACTGCAATGATGTGAGATTTCCGATGGACTTCGGAAGTGATGCCAAAGAAGTGGAGCCAGAGAGGTCAAGAGACTGCAACGATGTAAGATTTCCGATGGACTCCGGAGTGATGCCAAAGAAGTGCAGCCAGAGAGGTCAAGAGATTGCAATGATGTGAGATTTCTGATGGACTCCGGAGGTGATGCCAAAGAAGTGCAGCCAGAGAGGTCAAGAGACTGCAATGATGTGAGATTTCCGATGGACTCCGGAAGTGATGCCAAAGAAGTGCAGCCAGAGAGGTCAAGAGACTGCAATGATGTGAGATTTCCGATGGACTCCGAAAGTGATGCCAAAGAAGTGCAAACAGAGAGGTAAAGAGACTGTAAAGATGTGAGATTTCCGATGGACTCCGGAAGTGATGCCAAAGAAGTGCAGCGAAAGAGGTAAAGAGACTGCAATGATGTGAGATTTCCGATGGACTCTGAAAGTGATGCTAAAGAAGTACAGTCAGAGAGGTCAAGAGACTGCAATGATGTGAGATTTCTGATGGACTCTGGAAGTGATGCTAAAGAAGTGCAGCTGGATGGAAGTGATGCCAAAGAAGTGCAGCCAAAGAGGTCAAAAGACTGCAATGATGTGAAATTTCTGATGGACTCTGGAAGTGATGCCAAAGAAATGCAGCGAGAGACATTAAGAGATTGCAATGATGTGAGATATCTGATAGACTCTGGAAGTGATGCCAAAGAAATACAGCCTGAGAGGTCAAGAGATTGTAATGATGTGAGATTTTTAATGGACTTTGGAAGTGATGCCAAAGATGAACAACTATTAAGTTTTAGGATCAACAAGTTATACAACTTGGTGATTCCTTGTGGGAGCTTCTTGAGTTTACGATTCCTACTTAAATCAAGATATCTTAAATGCTTCAAGTCTCCGATACTCTCTGAAATTTTCAACTCTTGATCTACAAGAACCAATACACGTAAGTGCTTTGGAAGTGATGTTGTAGGCCCGCAAATTAGATTGAAAACTCTTACCGAAGACTGACTCAAGATAAAATCCAAATGTCCTTGTAGGAACAAAATTGTTCTCATTCTTTTGGTGTTAGCATTACCAAGTGAAAACTTGCAGGCACCATGAAAATGACTTGACATATGACGAATCCCATCACCAAATTTCTCTTCTTCTATTTTTTCACTTGTGACAATGTAACACTCATTTTTAGAGACTGATTGTGCTAGATCATGTATGAGATCATGCATCTTGCACGACCATATGTCACCAGAATTATTTTCCTTCGCATCTTGAAACAAGCACCTCGACAACAACTGCTTGAAATACTCATCACCAACATCTTCCAAGCGCCTATTTTTATCCAAGGGTTGAATGAACCCCTCAGCTATCCATAGTTGAATTAGTGTTTCTCTCTCAATCTCGTAATCTTTTGGGAACAAAGAGCAAAATGCAAAACAATTTTTCAAATAGAAGGGAAGATGATCATAACTAAGTTTAAGGATAGAAAAAATATTATTATTCTCATAATCTATATTTGCAAGTTCACTGTCCCTAAAAGATGACCACTCACTCACTTTTAAGGTAGCTTTGTTAAACAATAAGCTGGCAATGGTTCTTATTGCAAGCGGAACTCCATGACATTTTCTCACGATATCCTTTCCAATCCTTACCAACTTGTGATCAGCAGGTTCTTTTCCGTCTCGAAAAGCCACTCTACAAAATAGCTCCCAGGACTTATCTTCATCCAAATCCTTTAAGGAAAGAGGTGGATTTGTGCCCATTGTGTCCGCCACTTCCGTACTCCGTGTAGTGACAATGATCATACTTCCTTTTCTTCCATCTTTGAACAAGTTTTCTAATTTAAGCCATTCCCCACGATTCTTAATATTCCAAACATCATCTAACACGAGTAGAAAACGTTTCTCCTTAATTTTATGTCTTAATAGTTCGAGGGCACCATCAGATGTTTCCTTCTTAATGATCTTTTGAGCGAACGTGTTATTGGAAAGTTGATGGGATTCATCAGACACGCAAACCCACATCATAGGCTCAAAATGATTTTTATCAGCCACATCATTATACACTTGTTGAGCAAGTGTCGTCTTCCCCAATCCTCCGATCCCAACTATGGGAATCACTGAGACATCATTTTTAACATCAGAGCTTAACAGGGTACTAACAAGATGCATTCTTTCCTCGTCTCTCCCGACAACATCTTGTTCGCTCACATCTGGGCCGGTTCGTCTCCATTCACAAGACTCATTCAAAGTGCTCGAAGAGCTCTCATGCAATTGAAGTGGATTCTTCTCATCATAAATCTCGTCTAGTTTCTTCCTAATTGCCCCAATCTTACAACCCATCTTATGAGCACAAACAAGTCGGTTTGATTTGGAGAAGAATATGCATACCTCCTTCGCCATTCTATCTTTGGTCATCACTTCCCTTGCTCGCTCCTCAGCAGAGTAGGCATCCAACAAGTCTTCGGCATCAAGCAACATACCTCTCAGCTTTTGTAGCCAATCATTGATCGCTTCACTTTTCGTGGCCTTTCTCTCAGCGTCACGAAGCACGGCTTTAATTCCAGTGACTTTCCTCTTCATGGTCTCCAAATCATCTTGGAAGTTGCAAAGAAGGTCAAGCTCTTTAGCAGCTAAAGAGCCCAGTAGCCGAATGACATTCTCAGCAAGGGCTTCCATTGATGACCGATGTGAAACTCAAATGGGGTGTGAATGATGAGGAGAGCAATCGTAATAAACACACCTCTAGCTCAATACGATTTGTAATAATCAGAGAAATAACAAGAAACTACACTGCTTACATCATAATATGGAGAGTTTCAGCAATTACACCTCAAAAATTAGAATAAGAGACGCAATAGTCTCAGATAGAGGATGTGTTAGATAGAGGATGAATACAGACAGTGAGGAAGAAGGCCGCGTACAGAGAGAAGTGGTTAGATAACAAGTTAGATATCTTGACTGGTTGCTGGCTTTTTGCTTTTAGGTAGTGGTTAGATAACAAGTTAGATATCTTGACTGGTTGCTGGCTTTTTGCTTTTAGGTAGGAACTTTTTTCCTCGTTTGTTTCTTTACCCCCCAAACCGAGGCTTGTTTTTTAATCTCAAAAAAAAAAAAAAAAACCTTAGATAACCTCTCCACATTTTTATAGTCCATTTCCTTCCACTTGTTTAATCCACACACTTCATCAAATTGAAAACTTTTGATCCAAAACATGAGAAGCTGATAAAGATAATTAATTATAGTCTTTAACTTTTATCTGTTCTTGTAAGAAGAAGACAGAATTTTAAATGCATGAGAGGGATGAGAGAATTTTTCAATTACTATCACATTCTTTAGTAAAAATAAGATGAGTAAATTTTATCAATTTAAAATATATTTAATGACTTAATTATTAATATTTCTTGATTTGTGTAAATTGGTTACTAATATCTTATATTTTGAAACGGCGGAGGAAGAATGTCAGTAGTCATTACTGTAGAAGGATCAGTAAAACAAATTCTAACAATCACAGTGTTCATCCTAAACGACCTTTACTTGATTATTTAAGATAATTTAATAATAAGAAAAAATCAACTCGAATGATTTGTGCAATAGCTTTTTTTTTTCTTTTGAGTAAATGATATTAAGGTAATAACAACAATCGCAAAGTTTCAACAGTACATATGTGTATATGCATAGCATTACCAGGCCTCCGAAGTGGCGGCATCAATTTAATAACCACTTTAATAAGAATAAAATTTAAAAAAATTAATTTAATGTATTTTTTATATGTGAATATTTATTACAATTGACAATTATAATGAGCATCGGAAAGCTAAGTAGGCAAGCAACATTGGAAAAAAATGCCAGGGTGGAGTGAAATGCGGCATGGGGTGAAATGGATCCTAGTCTTTGGCGTCAGCGTGAAGCAGACAATACATTCAATTTGGCACTTTTTATTTGGCCTGGCATTCAATTTATTACTCTACTAGCCTCCATCAATTGTTTCGTGATAATTGGGTGCAGCTGATGGAAACAGGTGCATGCATGTGCTTGTGGGGCTGAAAGGGTTGGACAGCACTACCAGTAATAAACTTGCGTACGTATGGCAGAATTTCAAACCACTTGCCTGCCAACTCAGCCTTGGATTCTCTTGGATATATAAAAAATACATTAAATTAAATTTTTTTTAACTTCATTCTTATTAAAGTGGTTATTAAATTGATGTCGGCACTTCAAAGGAAACTTTGTAGTTGTTGTTATTCCCTTAATATCATTTTTCCTTTTACTCCAAAAAAACAAAAAATAAAAAAACAAGAAATATGCTATTGCACACACTTTTTTCAATATGTTGATATTTTGTGTTTAGTGTGTTCCGTGCAACGAAAAAAAAAAAAAACTGGACACTAAACTAGCTAAAATAATAGTAATTCACAAATCAGTGAGTCAGATCGAATCAACTCAAAATCAAACTAATCATATTAAAATGATATCATTTAATTAAAAATAACAAAATATAATAATATTAATAATGACTAATAACAAAATATAAAAAAAAATATAACAACGGTTTATTTGTATTAATAGCAAAGTACAATATTGAGAATTTTAATCTTTATAATTTCTTAATAATTAAAATTAATAATTATTGATATCAAAATTATTATTAAAATTAATTCAAGTGTATATTGACTAAAATATTAAGAGTTGAATAAGTAAACATAAGATCAATAACAATATAGTTATTCAAACCAATCCACCATTGATTCATACCGATTTCTTTTGGTTCGCCTCAGTTTGTCATCGGTTCAACTTCCGGCCGATCCAATATTTAAGCCAGATCAAATCACTGGCCGATTTATTGATTTTTAGGTTGAGCCTACTAGTTCGATTTTTTTTTTTTAAACTATGATTCTGTGCATCGTGTTCTGTGCATCACGCCCCAACTGGGTCTAGTCTTTGTCTTCTAGTTTCTTAGTCCAATTTGAATTTTTTTATGTAATCATTTCATCTTTTAATAATATTAATTTTTATATTACCACCTCCGATCCTAATTATAAGAATCAATTGATTAACTTAAAGAAATTAAGAAAGTAAGTTGAGTTAGTTATTTATTCTAAATAGGTGTTATTTTTTTTAAAATATCCTTACTAATCAAGTGTATTGACGAGAATTATCATTGTTAGAAAGACTACTTTAAAAAAAAATATACATATGAAAAACAAAATGGATTGGAGTCTTATATTTAAAACCAAAATAAAAGTCAAACAGGATCTTATATTAAGGACCGGATGTAGTAAAAGAATAGTATTTTTTGAGAAAATAAACATTAAAAATCCATTGATTCTAAAAATTGCCGATGTCCTTTTGGCCTGGTCACATGAAAATGGCATCTTTCTCTTCTGCCACTTTTCCCCCTTTTTTAATATTCAAAACACCAGGCTAGCCTTGGGGGCTGGGGAAAGCAATGTATGCTTATCAAGACGTGGACCATTTAAATTAATTCTGTATGATCAACGTCTGGTTTAAATTCATTTTATATGTTAAACTAATTTGTATTTAATAAATATATGGTTTTTTAAATAATAATTTATAATTTTCATTTCTAAAAAATTGTAATTGAAATCATTTTGTACTAAAAATTTTGAATTTAAACCATCCAACAAAATTTTAGATGGTAAAAATGTAATTTTGCATCCGCATCGAGGCTGTAAATTCTAACACAATCGCAATTGTAAACCCAATCACCTCCCACAATGATATGGACATTTGTGAATATGAAATAATATATGTACATAGAGAGAGACAAAAACGGGGGGTGTTTAAATTAAATATTTGTGACTGTGTTACAATTACGAGGAAACACGCGTAGCGGACACGTAACTAGACTGCAACATGAGTCGCCGGAAAACCAGAAAGTTTGACCGGACAAGCTTTCCTCTTCACCTTACGCCTGTCGGCTGGCTTGACTCTTCCAAAAAACTTCTTGGGCCCATACTAAAAAGCCCAACAATTGTAGTTTAAATATAAGGTGCCCCGATTTAATTTTTCAAATTTTTTTTACAAATATAAGTTGGGAAAATTGAGGATAAGTCCGTTGTTAAGAATTTAACTGATAAATGGTACCTAAGAACCTTATACAACTCAACTTCCATTGTCTGTGACGTAACTTATTTTATGTGCAATTCATCTTTCCTCATACGATGTGAAACTCAACGTCACTTTGTGCAATTGAATTTTCTTTGTATACAAGTCATCTTTTCTATGTGCAAATGAGTCAGTTATGTTTAAATAATGTTTTGTACAAATTATCTTCTCTTTATACAATTTAACTTCTATTGTATACAACTTATCTTTAGTTATATAATCCGTTATCTTAGAAATCGTTTGCCAATTAAAAATTCTAATGAAGGATTTATTTCCAATTTTCTCGCAATGGTTTTACTTTTCACATAATATTGATGATTATTATGTCTGATGTATAATCACATATAAGTTGTTCTTTTTGCCATCGCTTGAAATATATAATTGCAACCTTTAAAGTTGCCGCTAAAAAAGTTCCACCTCCTTGAAGTCTAATTCAATTCAATCTGGATTAAGTCAACGACATATTTGAAAACCAAGTGATATTGTATAAAAGAGAGAACATTCAAAAATTCATTAAATTTACGCCAGTCTCTCACCATTTGAAAGTGAGAATTTTGTAAAGATAACTCTTTTTAGAATGAAATTATAATTTTAGAGAATTTTTGAGATGCAGTACTCATGATTAGAACAGTAATATGATGCTGGGCTTAGTCATCTCATGAATGAGTTTTCAATAAATATTAAGAATTGCAATTCGGCCCTGCTTCCTTCACCATCAAAGCAAAGCAGTAAGAGAGGCTATTGAATTAATTAGAAGTGATGCCAAAACAGAGCCTTCATGGCTCACTTATCCTTCTTGACATGTCTTTTAGATGCTTCCATCATTCAACAAAGTTAAAGACAAATTGTTTTCTCTACTTATAGTAAAGGTTTGACGTGAGGCTATCAATTAACGAGAAAAGAATAAACTGTTTCTCAAGCATGCTTTAAGAAATGGCTTCACACAAAATGGGTTTGTGTGTGTGAGTGTACTCTATTTTCTGTCTCAAGTTACTGATATTTATGAATTTCATCTGTTGGTGATTTTATTTTTATAATTTCAATCGAATACAAACCACAATTATAATAACCTTTCTAAAGGGACTTTTTTTTTTAAAAGTGAACTAAAGGGAATGTTATTGGTAAAGTTACAATAGTTCCCCTTTTCTTTGACCGTGAAAACAGATAGTTGAGTGATTACTTGTAAAACAGCATAATTTAATCACAAGAAAAAAATTAGTTATAGTAATTAGAACAACAACAAAGTTAAAGGCAAATGCTTTTCTCCACTTGTAATAAAATATTGACGTCTAAAGTTATGATTTAGAGAAGGAAAAAAGAATTAAAAAAATTCTAAAGTACTCCTCCGGTCCTTAATATAGGGCCCTTAACAGGCCCGGCCTGTGGTAAGGTATGTTGGCCTGAGCCTGGCTTGCGGCCTGTGAAAGACCTTTTGTTCGGCTAAGCCTGATTTGTAATCAGGCTTGGCCTAGTCTGTGGCCTGTTAAGAGTCGTGTTTTTTTAACAAATTTTAAACATACATAAATCAATTTAAAATTAATTCAACCCAATTTATCTAAAATACAAACAGAAATTATCAAATTATCAAATTAACACAATTTGTAAAACGTGTCCCCTTGGGCCAAAAAAAATCAAATATGAAAAATTATTAGAAAACATAATTTCACTTTGGTATAAAACTATCACTTCATCCCATCTCTAGTATAAAAATTAGTTGATTAATAGATCTAGTTTAAAATATGAAACATCTTTAATCCCCTTTATATTTTAAATTTATCATTTGTTCAAACTAATTTACTAACAAAATAATATTTGATCCTGTTGTTATACATGGTTGTTTTAAAAAAATATATTACATTTATTATAATTTATTTATTTATTTAAATTAATTAAGTAACTATTATAATAAGAATTAAATTGAACACACATATACACAGTCTAAAACATAATAGGTCAATTCTCTCTCTCTCTCTCTCTAGATATATATATCCTATATAAGATTAATATGAAAAGTATAGGTCAAATAAAAGAATGATGCTTTTTTTTTTAATGCACTTATGTTTTCTTTCTCTGTTCAAATATGTGTCATTATATAAATATCAATTATTTTTATTATAAAGAATGGAAATAAAATGAAGTATGCAATGAGTTCTGAATAACACATTTATGTGGGTGGAAGTTTTCTTAATTAACCAATCAGAATAACAGATTCCCTCCTGTCTATTTACAATTTTAACACTAAAAAAAAATAACAAGCCCAGGCCGCCTGACAGGCCTAATAGGCTTATTATCAAGATGCGGACCACATTTGTGGAATTTTACACTATGAATATGATATATTATTACATATACTACTTCTGTACTAAATATAATACCAACGCTTCTCAAGAGCGTGCCGCGCATTGTGTGCTTTGTTACATTAATTTTGTTATGGTCAAGATTTAATTTAAATTTATTTTACATTTTATTTTAGTTTTGATTTTAAGAGACATGTGATTTAAAATAAAGATAATTTTATAATTCTCACTTTTAAAAAAATCATTAAAATAAATGTACATGAGAATTTTTGAATTTGTATTGTACTTAGAAGTAGGATTAAACTCGTGGCCTCTCATTTATAAGAGAATATCAATGTTATTAGGTGACAACCTTTTTTTTTTTGTGAAAAAGAAAAGCTCCTTTAATTAAATCTTAGCAAGTCGACGGCATATAAAACTAATATATGAGTTAAAACAAAAATAAAGAAATCTTCCTCCCTGTAATTCTAGGCCTTTGGGCTCGCTGTTGTCTTACTAATAAATGAATAAAGAAGAAATCATCAAGTTTATCTCACTAGTATAAATTTAAAGAAACGATTTAAACTACCATTGACCAATTGCATTTCTTAAATATCATTTAATTTTTTAAATCGGTTGCTAAAACACGTCGTTTAAAATATAGTACTACCTGTGATCTTAATTATAAGACTCTATTTCTAGATTATAAACGAAGTCTTATAATTAAGACAGGAGATAATAATTTTTTAGACAGTTGGCATACATAACAAGCATGAAAGTCCGTTATTTTAGATCAGTTGTTAATGCATCTATTCTCAAAGCTTTAGCAAGTTAATGGCATATTATAAGAACATATGCCAAATAAGAAAACCTTAGAAACCTTAGACCAGCCATGGATATCAGGATATGTGATATAATGTGTGTGTGTGTTTTTAATTATAAGAAAATTTTATTTTAATTAAACATTGGTAAGTCAAGGGAGCATAAAATGGAAAAAATGACCAAAACAACCTTGAAAATAGAAAATTCTAAGAAAGGCAGCTAAAATGACAGGAAATGAGGGAAAACTGGAACTGGAATTATAAAAATCTGAAAAACGACCAATTTATCATTGTGTCAGTTTAAAAAAAATGACTATATTTGATCTGAAAATAACATAAATTAATAAGTTTGGAATACAGAATAACTTCATTTTCTGAGTATTGCACAAAGGCAAATTAGTTATTTTCCCAATCATAATTTCAGTTGAAGTTTTTCCTCTTTTCCTACTATTTGGAAGTGATAACCTTTTTTTTTTAATTTCCTATTTTTAAGATTCTTTTTGAGTCATTTTTCCTATAAAACATGCGTTAAAACAAAAATAAAGAAATTTTTCCATCCGTGATTGTAGACCATTGAGCTCGCTGTCGTAGCAATAAATAAATAAGGAAGAAATCATCAAGTCCCTCTCATTAGGGTTTAAAAAAATTTGGATTACCTTTTTAGAAACAATTTTACCATGTATGAGATAAGTATGTAAAAAAAAATTGTCCTAATTTACATAAAAATACTCTTTTTAAGTAATTTTGGGAGTAAGCAAACAGCAACATTTCTATTTAAACAGGTCATGGAAAAGAAAGTCTAAATATTTTTAAATATTATTTAATGTTTTAAATGGTTTTGTAAAACATATGGTCTAAAATATAAATTTTTTAGAAAATTAAGTTTTTAGTTCTTCAAGTTTAAACTGAGTTTTTAGTTTAAAAAAAACTTTAAACTTTCTTATAATTCAGTCCCGACTTAATTCCTGAACTTTTGACTGGCCTATGACTTCCTCATCTTTTAATTTTTTTTATATTACTATCTTCATTGTTTATAACTCTTCTTATCTCCCATGCTTGTCGGCAAAATCCTCATTAGCATCTTTTTCTTGAGCTTATATTGACGCCAAGCATTTTAGTAAGAGCAGTCAGTAAAATTTTACTCTTTTGGTGAAGGAAAAAATAAATAAATAAAATTGATATCCAACACCGTCCACAAAATTCCTCATCTATTAAGAAAAATATTGACGGACACAACAAATATTCAAGAAAGCCATTTTATCATTTACTCTGAAACCATTTCTTTTTGTTTTTAAATAAAAAATATTTTGGCCCAAATAGCTCTTAATTTGAAATATTGTCTTGAATGTGACATTCCATAAGAAGCTTTTAACTCAAAACTGTGCGAAGAGTATATAATAGAAGCATTTAAGTGGAATAACGCTCACCCATAACATGTGATATCATTTAAGCAATTACATTTACACAACATCAAATCCGGGAAATATAAAAATTCTACTTCAGCACAATTTCCACAATTTATTCACTCATTAACAGAGTCAACAGGAATTAAAAGTCCTTTTAAAAGAGTTCAGACCACAACTTCGAAGATTACGTAAATGCACAAGAAATAGAATTTGGACTTGACCAACAGCAGTAGCAGCAACGTCTCTTCTTGAACACGCAACATAGCAGTGGCACGAACAAACACATGATGAGGACTGCAAGAGAAAGTTAAAAAAGAATAGTGGGGAAGATAAGCCGCGTGAAACTATCCATGAAGAGAAGAATGGCGTTAAAGGTCATACCCTGATTTCGTTGAAACGGATGATCAGAAAGCCGATTGTTTATTCATCAGGCCAATAAACATTTGGTATGTGAGCAAGTCCTGGCCAATCCACACCCTTTAATTCCGGTCCGTATCTTTGCTTTAAAGCAGAGCAACCATTGACATGAAAATGTTGCAATGATGTGAGACTCTTTATTGAGTATGGAAGTGATGCCAAAGAAGTGCAGCCAGAGAGGTCAAGAGACAACAATGATGTGAGATTTCCAATGGACTCTGGAAGTGATGCCAAAGAAGTGTAGCCAGAGAGGCCAAGAGACTGCAATGATGTGAGATTTCCGATGTACTCCGGAAGTGATGCCAAAGAAGTGCAGTTAAGGAGGTCAAGAGACTGCAATGATGTGAGATTTCTGATGGACTCATGAAGTGATGCCAAAGAAGTGCAGCCAGAAAGGTCAAGAGACTGCAATGATGTGAGATTTCTAATGGACTCCGAAAGTGATGCCAAAGAAGTGCAGCAAGTGAGGTCAAGATACTGCAATGATGTGAGATTTCCGATGGACTCCGGAAGTGATGCCAAAGAAGTGCAGCAAGTGAGGTCAAGATACTGCAATGATGTGAGATTTCCGATGGACTCCGGAAGTGATGCCAAAGAAGTGCAGTCAGAGAGGTCAAGAGACTGCAATGATGTGAGATTTCTGATGGACTTCGGAAGTGATGCCAAAGAAGTGTAGCCACAGAGGTAAAGAGACTACAATGATGTGAGATTTCGGATGGATTCCGGAAGTGATGCCAAAGAAGTGCAGTCAGAGAGGCCAAGAGACTGCAATGATGTGAGATTTCCGATGTACTCCGGAAGTGATGCCAAAGAAGTGCAGCCAGAGAGGTTAAGAGACTGTAATGATGTGAGATTTCTGATGGACTCCAGAAGTGATGCCAAAGAAGTGCAGCCAGAGAGGTAAAGATACTACAATGATGTGAGATTTCCGATGGACTTCGGAAGTGATGCCAAAGAAGTGCAGACACGGAGGTCAAGAGACTGCAGTGATGTGAGATTTCCGATGGACTCCGGAAGTGATGCCAAAGAAGTGCAGCCATAAAGGTAAAGAGACTGCAATGATGTGAGATTTCCGATGGACGCCGGAAGTGATGCCAAAGAAGTGCAGCCAGAGAGGTCAAGAGACTGCAATGATGTGAGATTTCCGATGGACGCCGGAAGTGATGCCAAAGAAGTGCAGCCTGAGAGGTCAAGAGACTGCAATGATGTGAGATTTGTGATGGACTCATGAAGCGATACCAAAAAAGTGCAGCCAGAGAGGCCAAGAGACTGCAATGATGTGAGATTTTTGATGGACTCATGAAGTGATGCCAAAGAAGTGCAGCCAGAAAGGTCAAGAGACTGCAATGATGTGAGATTTCTGATGGACTCTGGAAGTGATGCCAAAGAACTGCAGCCAAAGACTTTAAGAGATTGTAATGATGTGAGATTTCCGATGTACTCCGGAAGTGATGCCAAAGAAGTGCAGTTAAGGAGGTCAAGAGACTGCAATGATGTGAGATTTTCGATGGACTTCGGAAGTGATGCCAAAGAAGTGCAGCCACGGAGGTCAAGAGATTGCAATGATGTGAGATCTCTGATGGATTCCGGAAGTGATGCCAAAGAAGTGCAGCCAGAGAGGTCAAGAGACTGCAATGATGTGAGATTTCCGATGGACTCTAGAAGTGATGCCAAAGAAGTGCAGCCAGAGAGGCCAAGAGACTTCAATGATGTGAGATTTTCGATGGACTCCGGAAGTGATGCCAAAGAAGTGCAGCCAAAGAGGTAAAGAGACTATAATGATGTGAGATTTCCGATGTACTCCGGAAGTGATGCCAAAGAAGTACAGCCAAAGAGGTAAAGAGACTGCAATGATGTGAGATTTCTGATGGATTCCGGAAGTGATGCCAAAGAAGTGCAGGCAGAGAGGCCAAGAGACTGCAATGATGTGAGATTTCCGATGGACGCCGGAAGTGATGCCAAAGAAGTGCAGCCAGAGAGGTCAAGAGACTGCAATGATGTGAGATTTCCGATGGACGCCGGAAGTGATGCCAAAGAAGTGCAGCGAGAGAGGTCAAGAGACTGCAATGATGTGAGATTTCCGATGTACTCCGGGAGTGTTGCCAAAGAAGTGCAGTTAAGGAGGTCAAGAGACTGCAATGATGTGAGATTTCCGATGGACTTCGGAAGTGATGCCAAAGAAGTGCAGCCACGGAGGTCAAGAGACTACAATGATGTGAGATTTCTGATGGACTCCGGAAGTGATGCCAAAGAAGTGCAGCCAGAGAGGTCAACAGATTGTAATGATGTGAGATTTCCAATGGATTTTGGAAGTAATGCCAAAGATCAACAACTATTAAGTTTTAGGGTCAACAAGTTATACAACTTGGTGATGCCTCGTGGGAGCTTCTTGAGTTTACGATTCCTACTTAAATCAAGATATCTTAAATGCTTCAAGTATCCGATACTCTCTGAAATTTTCAACTCTTGATCTACAAGAACCAATACACGTAAGTGCTTTGGAAGTGATGTTGTAGGCCCGCAAATTAGATTAAAAACTCTTGCCGAAGACTGACTCAAGTTAAAATCCAAATGTCCTTGTAGGAACAAAATTGTTCTCATTTTTTTGGTGTTGGCATTACCAAGTGAAAACTTGCAGGCACCATGAAAATGACTTGACATATGACGAATCCCATCACCAAATTTCTCTTCTTCTATTTTTTCACTTGTGACAATGTAACACTCATTTTTACTCACTGATTGTGCTAGATCATGTATGAGGTCATGCATCTTGCATGACCATATGTTACCAGAATTTTTTTCCTTCACATCTTGAAACAAGCACCTCGACAACAACTGCTTGAAATACTCATCACCAACATCTTCCAAGCGCCTACTTTTATCCAAGGGTTGAATGAACCCTTCAGCTATCCATAGCTGAATTAGTGTTTCTCTCTCAATCTCGTAATCTTTTGGAAACAAAGAGCAAAATGCAAAACAATTTTTCAAATAGAAGGGAAGATGATCATAACTAAGTTTAAGGATAGAAAAAATATTATCATTCTCATAATCTACATTTGCAAGTTCACGGTCCCTAAAAGATAACCACTCACTCACTTTTAAGGTAGCTTTGTTAAACAATAAGCTACCAATGGTTCTTATTGCAAGCGGAACTCCATGACATTTTCTCACAATATCCTTTCCAATCCCTACCAACTTGTGATCAGTAGGTTCTTTTCCGTCCCGAAAAGCCACTCTACAAAATAGCTCCCAAGACTTATCTTCATCCAAATCCTTTAAGGAAAGAGGTGGATTTGTGCCGATTGTGTCCGCCACTTCTGTACTCCGTGTAGTGACAATGATCATACTTCCTTTCCTTCCATCTTTGAACAAGTTTTCTAATTTAAGCCATTCCCCACGATTCTTAATATTCCAAACATCATCTAACACGAGCAGAAAACGTTTGTCCTTAATTTTATGTCTTAGTAGCTCGAGGGCACCATCAGATGTTTCCTTCTTAATGATCTTTTGAGCTAACGTGTTATTGGAAAGTTGATGGGATTCATCAGACACACAAACCCACATCATAGGCTCAAAATGATTTTTAGCAGCCACATCATTGTACACTTGTTGAGCAAGTGTCGTCTTCCCCAATCCTCCGATCCCAACTATGGGAATCACTGAGACATCATTTTTAACATCAGAGCTTAAAAGGGTACTAACAAGATGCATTCTTTCCTCATCTCTCCCGACAACATCTTGTTCGCTCACATCTGGGCCGGTTCGTCTCCATTCACAAGACTCATTCGGAGTGCTCGAAGAGCTCTTATGCAATTGAAGTGGATTCTTCTCATCATAAATCTCGTCTAGTTTCTTCCTAATTGCCCTAATCTTACAACCCATCTTATGAGCACAAACAAGTCGGTTTGATTTGGAGAAGAATATGCGTACCTCCTTTGCCATTTTATCTTTGGTCATCACTTCCCTTGCTAGCTTCTCAGCAGAGTAGGCATCCAACAAGTCTTCGGCATCAAGCAACATATTTCTCAGCTTTTGTAGCCAAACATTGATCGTTTCACTTGTCGTGGCCTTTCTCTCAGCGTCATGAAGCACAGCTTTAATTTCTTTGACTTTCTCCTCCATAGTCTCCAAATCATCTTGGAAGTTGCAAAGAAGGTCAAGCTCTTTAGCAGCTAAAGAGCCTAGTAGTCCAATGACATTCTGAGCAAGGGCTTCCATTGATGACCGATGGGAAACTCAAATGGGGTGTCAATGATAAGGAGAGTTATATGAATAAATTGTTGGGAAATATGTGTGGATTTCCTCCCAGCATATAATGAAGCGTTTATAATGATGTGTGTGTGTATGTTTATATATGTAGATATATATAGCCTTGTTTTGAGTGCTTCACGAGGACAAAAGAATATTTGATGCTTCTGCCATTCAATGAAGTAAAAGATCACATTCTTTTCCCCACTAATAATAATAATAATAATAATAATTTATTGACGTGAAGAAGATTAGCCAAAGAGAAACGAATAAAATGAATTGCTTTAGGATATAGCTTCATACAAGTCACGGATATATGTTCTTCAAGTTCCTACGATTGAATTTTTTTACTACTTCCAACACAAAATGCCAAAACTATAATAACGTTCTTAATTAAAGAGAATGTTAATGGAAAGTAGACAGTTAATTAGTTCTAAAGCCAGTAATGGAAAATTATTGAGAAAGGAAAGAATGAGAGACTCAATGTGAAAAAGAATGAAGACAAAAGCATGCTTATCTTATCGGAGAGAGAATGGTATTTTTTTGCCGGAGACATGAATTCTTATATTACCTCTGGTCCTAAATATAAGAGTTAATTGACTAATTTGAGAAGATTAAGAAAATAAATTAAGTTAGTTATTTATAATAAATAGATGTTGTCTTTTCTAAAATATCCTTACTAATTAAATGTATTGATTAGAACTACTATTATTACAAAGACTACTTTGAAAAAAATGCAAAAGTATAAGAAACAAAATGGATTGGGGTCTTATATTTGGAACTAAAATAAAAGTTAAATGAGATTTTATATTAAGAACCGGAGTTAGTACTTATCTTGCTCAAAGAAAACAATATGACCTCATCGTTCTGTGTCATGATATAACAATGAATATGTCGCATAAGATACTTATTTTGCTGTTAAATATCAAAATTGTATATTAGTGCTATATCAATGTCAATAACAAATTCAAATTCAAATTAAATTAGGGTTAAGGGACACATAGCATTTCAAACTATTTTTTTTATGTACATCTAGCATCCTAAAATATTTTGAGATGTATCTAACATCCTAAAATATTTTTTCAAGTGCATTAAATACCTTTAAGTATTTTTTGATACATTCAATATCTTAACATTTTTTTTTGGTTGCAATCAGCACACTAAAATATGTTTTGGTACATCCAACACCAAAGCAAAAAAATTTCAGGGGGTTGGACGCTCCAAAAAAAAAAACTTCAAAATGCTGGATAAATCACAAAATATTTTAGAGCACCCGAGAAAATACTTTACGATGCTGGATGTACTTTAGTCTATTAAATTATGGAAGAACGACAAAAAAGGAAATTAAAAATTACCAAATCTAAAATCAGGTTTAATAATAACAATTTATTTAATGTTGACAATATTGAATTTGCAAATTACAACAAATTTTTGTTGACATTTCTTATTTGACATTTACAAATTTTTAGTTATTTTTTGTCATTTTTTCTTAGATTAATAGTAGTTTAATCTTCAATATACAAACATATTCTTCTCTTTCTAAAAATACTTATTTTTATGGAAAATAACACTTGTTTTATAATATCTTCATATATATTCTAAATATTTTGATCGAAAGGAGTATGAATAACTTCATATTTGAATAGAATTTCATAACTTACTGATTGCTCAAAATTAGAAAATTAAACAATTTTCCTTTTTTTAATAATATAAACAATTTTCTTTTATGCGAAGCTTAAACAAATAATAGAGAAGAGGAACAAATAATAGAGAAGAGGAAGATAAGGATCCTTAATTGAATGATCCATGATGTAGCAGTGTTTTTTTCATTATTTTTATCATTTAAGAATTAAAATATTTAACCTTTGTTCATTAAATTCAAAAGCAGGTGGTAATGGAGTTAACTTTATACAAGTGACATTACATTCGAAGAAAACATGTAACATTAAGAGGAAAAATTCTGCCATTGTATAAATTATTGTCTTTATCGGATAACAAAGACATCAAGAAAAGAATACGCGTTGCTTCTGCCATTTTATTTTCAACAGGACAAATTCTTTTCTCTGTTTGAGATAAACTCTTGATGAGAAGAATTAATTTGTTTGAGAGAAAAGAATAACAAGATTCTCATGCCTACTTTAATAAATAATTTATACATTAATAAATAGTTTCATAAAAGTAAGGGGGTGTGTGTGAGAGAGAGATTTTCAAGTTAAAAATAGTATTTATTCATGAACTCTTTAAGTTATAAATCTGTTTGATATTTTTTGAATAGCAAAATTACAATGACATTTCTACTTTCGAAAAAGAATGTTGCAGGAAAATCACCTTTTTATGATATGCCTATATTAGGATCAGAGGAAGTGTGTGTATCAAATATTTAGATTTGATTTTCCAACACCATATATACAGGGATCTTCAAGCATCAAACAAGGAATCTCAAAGGCAGATTTAAAGTTTGTGCGAACTGTGAGACCCAATTATGAATATTCCCATATTCTTTATTCTAACAAATAATAAAGGACCTCGAAGAAGTGAAGGTAACAAGACACCAACTCTTTATTCCAAAAGAACATTTGGAATGTGAACAATTTTGAAACCCCTGCATGTACATGTGATACATATATTAGACTCTTTGTGGACGCTTGATGTGATGCCAAAACAGAGCACTTTATGAGTTTAAGCCTCTTTAATAATGACGTGACGCTGTTTATAGATTATGGAAAAGATGCCAATTTAGAGCATTCTTAGAAGAGTTCAATTAGTCTCTGTAATTATGAAGTGAGATTTGCTGTTCTATTATGAATCAAAATAACTGCAACCATCAATTTGAAGCTTCTCTAATGATGTTAGATTCTTTATATATCCACTTTGAAAACCTTGAAATATGCTCCATTAACAAAAATAGTTATATCATTATTATAATTATATGGATTCTTGTCTTTATCAACAAATGTTCTTCTCTGTTTTGTGGAGTTTTTTATGGAGATAACTTCCGCACAAGTTAATGAAACTGCAATTATATGGATTCTTGTCTTTATCAACAAATGTTCTTCTCTGTTTTGTGGAGTTTTTTATGGAGATAACTTCCGCACAAGTTAATGAAACTGCAATAATACTCATGAGATAAAAAAATGGGCTGAAGGGTTTTTTTTTTCCTGTTTGAATTAAGAAAAAGAGTAATTAAACGGAACAACTCAACATGCCAAAGCTTTTAGTGAAAGAGAAAACTTGGGTACAGTATTTACAAATATCTGCTGTCAAATTATTCTGTATGTAGATTTTCTTCAAGTTCTTGTATGCCCACAGATCATTGCCCAGGCAACCTCATTAGTTTGCCATTATGGTTTTAAAATTTTCTGTTCCTCATTAGAATTTCTAACAAATCACTTGAAAACTCACTACTAAAGAGGGAATATGGTTTTGGTGCACAAGACCTCTCAAAGGAATCTCTCAAACATAATTAAGGCAAACCCATGTCCATAAGAGATAAAAAGTCCACTTCACAATTTCAACTATTTAATTATTCATTTGGAAACACATGGAAAAATTAAACAGAATTAGTTTTGGGTAAAAGTCTTTTTAAAAGAATTCAAACCACCACCTGGAAGATCCTATAATGCACAAGAAAAATCCAATTGACTTAGATATAGTAGAAATAAAATTTGGACTTTATTGATATTAATATACAAAGAATTGGCATCCAACAAGATTTTGCAATGATGTGAGACGCTTTATTGAGTCTGGAAATATATCCAAAGCACGTAGCCCATCTTTGGCTTCTAGATACCCCGTTTCTCCCCTTTTTATATCTAAAACACCAAGCTGGCTTTAGGATTTGGAAACACGCGTTGTATGCTTGGTTGCATTAATTTTGTATGATCAAGATTTAATTTAAATTTATTTTATATTTTAAGTTAGTTTTTATTTTAATAGACATGTAATTTAAAATAAAGATAATTTTATAATTCTCACTTTTAAGAAAATCATTAAAATAAATGTACATGAGAATTTTTGAATCTGTATTGTACTTAGAAGTAGGATCAAACTCGCGGTCTTTCACTTACAAGAGAATATCAATGTTATTAGGTTACAACACCCTTTTTTTTTTTTTGCAAAAAAGAAAATCTGCTTTAATTAAATCTTAGCAAGTCAAATAACTCTTAGCAAGTCAACGGCATATAAAATTAAGATATGAGTTAAAACAAAAATAAAGAAATCTTCCTCCCTCCAATTTTAGGCCTGATTCTCATATATGTTTTAAGAAATAGCTGCGTACAAGTAATTAACCTCTATTAGGTTGTTCTATCTCGAACAAGTTGCCAAGATTTATGAAGTTCTGACAATTTTAATCAGTCCACCGGAATATGCCAAAATTACAATAACATTTCGAATGGGAATGTTATTGGAAACCAGACAGTTAATTGATCACTTGCATTGTAAAGCAACTTAATTAATTACAAGGAAACTAAAGGTTATTTCTATAAAACCAACAGTGGGATTAACCAGAAAGGAAAGAACAACTGAGATTCTTTATATTTCTCAGAATGAAAAGTTGAGACAAATATATGCTTATCCTATTCGAGCAAATTGTAAAATTTTTTATAGTTGTCTTGAGCGTGCAAGTTTCAAACATTCTAAATGATAGAAAAGAATAACAAAGGCGTTAAGAAGAGAATACATGTTGCTTCTGCCGTTTTCAACGGGACAAATTCTTTTCTCCGTTTAAGATAAATTCTTGACGAGAAGATTCACTCGTTTGAGAGAAAAGAATAAATACTCATACAGTAATCAATAGTTTCATGAGAGAGAGAGAGAGATTTTCAAATTTAAAATATTTATCTGTTTGAAAATTTTTTGACAGTTCTATTCAAACAGAAAATACCAAAATTAAAATAACATTTCTACTTTCTAAAGGGAATATTGTTAAAGGAAAGTAGATATATTCTTGATTACTTGAAAAGCATAGTTTTGATCACGCAATCAGTAGTCGTGCTAATTAGATTGCCATTTCAATGACGGCTCATCTCTTGTACTAATACATTCCCAATAATACGTACATTAAATTTTTTTTTTATGCGATTCTTTCTGCATTCCTGAACTTCAGTTCAATTAAGGATAATTTTTTTAAAAAAAAAGTATTAAATACCCAGACATCTCTAAAATATAAGTAATAAAAAAATTATAACTTATAAAAACATTGGAAGGAGTAACATTTTATCGATGAACAAATATTTTGAAAGGAGAAAAATAAATATCTCTTACCTCCACAATATCCAAAATCCTATGTTATAAAGCAACATCAAGTAATCAGCCATATATGTGTGTATCAGATATCAACTATTCAAGCATCAAACAAGGAATGTCAGAGCCAGATTTTTAAAGTTTGCGTTAACTACGAGAACCAAATTATGAATTTCCATATTCTTTATTTCATTCCTTCCATTCTAACAAATAGTAAAGCACCTATACGTGAAGGTAACAAAACTCCAATACTTTGTTCTAAAAGAACATTTGTGATGTGGACAATTTTAAACTTCTGGCATATAGTGGTATATTGGCTCCAGTTTTTGATACTACCTCCTGTCTTAATTATAAGATATTATTTACAAACGAGGTCTTATAATTAGGATCGTAGGTAATATAAGAGCTTGTTAGAAAGTTAGATTTGATCCTAGATATAATATCTTAATCCACTTTATCTCCTAAATTTATAATTTTTCTCTAGAATATCCCTGTTGATTGTAAAAGTTTTCTACAAAGAGATATTTTCAATGCATATAATTAAAAATAATAGTTTAAAAAAATCAACACATATTTATTATAAATAACCAATTTAACTAATTTTTTTAATCTTTACATGTTAATCATCTAACTTTTATATTAGGAGTGGGAAGTAACATATCAGATGATTCCGTATATATAGACTCTTGATTTGATCTCAAAACAGAGCACTATAGTATTTTAATTGATTTGATAGTTTATCAAGGCAAAATATGATACAGAGCAACCCCGACATCAGCGCCACTCGGTACTTTTTCCATACGACACATTCCTATTACACATTTCTTGTGAAGTTTTGATTTCCACAAGTTAGTAAGAGCGGAATATCCCTGAGATGAAGTTGGCAAAAAGGAAAAAAATATATCCCTGAGATGAAAACGGATGGGCTGAAGGGTGATATACTCTGTTTCAATTAAGAACAAGAGGAAGCAGAGCAATCCTACACGCCAAAAACTTTTAATGAAAGAGAAACTTGGGTACAATATTCACAACAAGTATTCATCGGCTGTCAAATTCTGATGTAACTTCATCATTGACAGCACAATAATAGTATGTCACTGTTCAAGAACCAGAAACAAAATTCTAACAATGACATTGTTCATCCTAAATAACATTCACTTGATTGCTTTTAAGATAATTTAATAAGAAAACACACACTCTGCTGCCCGGTGCAATATTAGAATATAGCAGTAGTGGACCTTTGAAGTGCCAGCATCAAGCCCATATCAGTAACCTCTTAAAGGCTGCTCGTCGCTGATTTATGATGACAAAGATGGTGATACTCAGACAGTTGTGCTTATCATAAACTACTTCCTCCGGTCCTTAGCATAAGATCCACTTTAATAAAGAAATTGAACTAAAAAATGAATCTCATGTTAAGGAACAGAATAGGTATAACAAAATAATCTTCTTTGTCTTGCGCTCAAATCGACCTGGGGCATCAGCAATCAAATCAGAGTTATTATTCTACTCAATATGTTGATTCGTTTGATTTTTTTTTTTTTCTCTGCAAGTCAGCAACTTTGAGTGAATCTTCATGATTGTCATTTTATTTCTGCTACATTGAACAATAATTGTGATGATTAATGGTTTAAAAAGACTTTCCTAAATAGATATATCCTTAATAATGTGCAAGACTGATTCAAAGACAAACCTAATAGGGATTTAAGAAAGCCATTTTATTATTTAGTCTAAAACCATTTCTTTAAATAATATTTTGGACCAAGTAACTCTAATTCGAAATATAGTCACAAATGTATGTTTCATAAGATATTGTTCAGGCGACACTCGATATATGATGGAAGTTTTGCCGGTTAAATAAGCTTTTAATTCAGCATAATTGCACACAACTTGACAAATATGCAAAGAGTTAAAATAAGTGGTACCTGCCTTTCATGAAAAGTTTCAAGAAGTCATCTCTTCCTCCTTAATCAAAATCTGCATATGTACACTAAGATATTTTTGCTTAGTTTACGATTGCTTCCGTAGTGACCTGTTACAACTTAGATTTGATATTTTTTCCGTCATTTTCCCTATACACAATTCAAACCTATAAAAATAATAAAAATCATCACGCACATTATTAACCAATAATATGTTACCTCAATTAAGCAATTTCACAACATCCCAACTAGGAAATATAAAAAATTTGCACTTTTCCAGTACTTAATATAAGATCTAATTTGAGAGTTGATAGTAGTTTTATATGTAAGACTTATTTTACATATTTATTAGTTTTTTTTTAAATTAACATTATTGATAATAGACAAGTAGTAGAGGGATAGAAAGAATTAAGGGAGATTATCAAGGTGATTTAGGAAAAAAATCATATTAACTAATTTAATTAACATTATTAATTTATTTAGATTAGTTAATTAGATCTTATATTAATGACCGGATGAGTATTTCACAATTTCAACAATTTATTCATTCATTTCAAAAGCACAAGGAAACACTTACAGAATTCATTGTAGGTAGAAGTCTTTTTAAAACAATTCAAACCACAACTTTGGAGATCATACAATGCACAAGTAAAATCCATAATTGACTTGTCAACAAAATAATATTAATTGGTGTCCAATAAGAAGCATAGCAGCAACATCTTTTCTTGAACAAGTAACATAATAACGGCACGTACGAACACACGCGAGGACTGCCAGACAAGGAAATTAGGCAAATGCCAAGCAAGAAAAATGAAAGAGTTGAAGTTTTTTAACCATCAACTTACAACCGTAATTAGAGGATAGAAATTGATAAATTTGGATGAGCATTCATTAATTGTTCCTCCTGACACTTGGAATTTGTGTCCTGAAAAAAATCAATCACATAAAGTTTACACTCGAGTGTCCTGAACCAAGTACATTGATAGTTTAGAAAGAGTTAGGAGAAGGAAAAAATAAAAGTTGGATGAAGCTGTCCATAAAGAAAAGAATGGAGTTAAAGGTAAATACCCTGTTTTTGTTGAAATGGATGATAAGGAAACCGAATATTTATTCATAAAATAAGAACGTCTGGTATGTGAGCAAGTTCTGGCCAAAGCAATCCTTCTAATTGCTGCCCGTATCTTTTCATTAAAGCAGGGCAATCACATAAGTTGCAATGATGTGAGACTCTTTATTGACTCTGAAAGTGATGCCAAAGCAGAATATCTGTAGAGACTTAGCTCTTGTAATGATGTGAGACTAATAAACTCCAGAAGCGATGCCAAAGCAGAGCAGTCAACAAAATATAGTGTTTCCAATGAAGTAAGACATTTAATGGACTTTGGAAGTGATGTCAAAGAAAAGCAGTTGAAGAAATGTAGTGTCTGCAATGATGTGAGATTTCTGATAGAATCTAGAAGTGATGCCAAAGCAGAGCACTTTATCAGTTTAAGCTTCTTTAATAATGATGTGACACTGTTCATAGATTATGAAAAAAATGCCAATTTAGAGCAATCTTAGAAGAGTTCAATTAGTCTCTGTAATTATGAAGTGAGACTTGCTGTTCTATTCTGAATCTGCAACCATCAATTTGAAGCTTCCCTAATGATGTTAGATTCCTTATATGTCCACTTTGGAAACCTTAAAATATGCTTTATTAACAAAAATAGTTATATCATTGTTATGATTATATGGATTCTTGTCTTTATCAAGAAATGTTCTTCTCTGTTTTGATGGAGATAACTTCCGCACAAGTTAATGAAAGTGCCATAGTACTCATGAGATTGAAAAAAAAATGATGGGCTGAAGGGTCATTTTTTCCTGTTTGAATTAAGAACAAGAGTAATTAAACAGAAAATCTCAACATGCCAAAGCTTTTAGTGAAAGAGAAAACTTGGGTACAATATTTACAAATATCTGCTGTCAAACTATTCTGTACATAGATTTTCTTCAAGTTCTTGTATGTCCACAGGTCATTGCCGAGGCAACCTCATTAGTTTGCCATTATGGTTTTAAAATTTTCTGTTCCTCATTAGAATTTCTAACAAATTACTTGAAAACTCACTACTAAAGGGGGAATATGGTTTTGGTGCACAGGACCTCTCAAAGGAATCTCTCAAACATAATTAAGGCAAACCTATGCGCATAAGAGATAAAAAGTCCACTTCACAATTTCAACGATTTAATCATTCATTCGTAAACACAAGGAAAAATTAAACAGAATTAATTGTGGGTAAAGGTCTTTTTAAAAGCATTCAAACCACCACCTGGAAGATCCTATAATGCGCAAGAAAAATCCAATTGACTTAGATATAGTAGAAATAAAATTTGGACTTTGTCAACATTAATATACAAAGAATTGGCATCCAACAAGATGTTGCAAACATATGAGATGTTTTATTGAGTCTGGAAGTAAATCCAAAGCACGTAGCCCATCTTTGGCTTCTAAATACAACATTTTTCTCCTTTTTATATCCAAAATACCAGGGTGGCTTTAAAACTTGGAAACGCGCATTGTATGCTTGGTTACATTAATTTTGTGTGATCAAGATTTAATTTAAATTTATTTTATATTTTAAGTTAGTTTTTATTTTAATAGACATGTAATTTAAAATAAAGATAATTTTATAATTGTCACTTTTTAAAAAAATCATTAAAATAAAAGTACATGAGAATTTTTGAATTTGTATTGTACTTATAAGTGGGATCAAACTCGCGACCTCTCACTTAAAAGAGAATATCAATGTTATTAGGTGACAACACCTTTTTTTTTTTTGGTGAAAAAGAAAAGCTCCTTTAATTAAATCTTAACAAGTCGACAGCGTATAAAACTAATGTATGAGTTAAAACAAAAATAAAGAAATCTTCCTCCCTGTAATTCTAGGCCTTTCAGCTCGCTGCTGTCTTCCTGATAAATGAATGAAGAAGAAATTATCAAGTTTATCTCACTAGTATAAATTTAAAGAAACGATTTAAACCACCATTGACCAGTTGCATTTCTTAAATATTATTTAATTTTTTAAATGGGTTGCTAAAACATGTGGTTTAAAATATAGTACTACTTCCGATTCTAATTATAAAACTCTATTTGTAGATTATAAGCAAGATCTTATAATTAAGACAGGAGATAATAATTTTTTAGATCATGGGCATACACAACAAGCATAAAAGTCCGCTATTTTAGATCAGTTGTTAATGTACCTGGTCTCAAAGCTTTAGTTAGTTAATGGCATGTTATAAGAACATATGCCAAATAAGAAAACCTTAGAAACCTTAGACCAGCTGTGGATATGTGACATAGTGTGTGTGTGTGTGTGTTTTTTTTTTTTTAATTATAAGAAAATCTTATTTTAATTAAACATTGGTAAGTCAATGGCCCATAAAAAATGACCAAAACAACCTTGAAAATAGAAAATTCTAAGAAAGGCAGCTAAAATGACAGGAAATGAGGGAAAACTGGAACTAGAATTATAAAAATATGAGAAACGACCAATTTATCATTGTGTCAGTTTAAAAAAATGACTATATTTGATTGAAAATAATATAAATTAATTGTACAAAGGCAAATTAGTTATTTTCCCAATCATAATTTCAGTTGAAGTTTTTCCTCTTTTCCTGCTTTTTGGAAGTGATAACCCTTTTTTTTTTTGAATTACCTATTTTTAAGATTCTTTTTTAGTCATTTTTCCTATAAAACATGCGTTAAAACAAAAATAAAGAAATGCTCCTATCTGTGATTGTAGACCATTGAGCTTGCTGTCATAGCAATAAATAAATAAGGAAGAAATCATCAAGTCCCTCTCATTAGGGTTTAAAAAAATTTGGATTACCTTTTTAAAAACAATTTTATCATGTATGAGATAAGTATGTTAAAAAAAATATATTGTCTTAATTTACATAAAATACTCTTTTTAAGTAATTTTGGGAGTAAGCAAACAGCAACATTTCTATTTAAACAGGTCATGAAAAAGAAGTTTAAATATTTTTAAATATTATTTAATGTTTTAAATGGTTTTGTAAAACATGTGGTCTAAAATATAAATTTTTGAGAAAATTAAGCTTTTAGTTCTGCAAGTTTAAACTCAGTTTTTAGTTAAAAAAAACTTTAAACTTTCTTATAATTCAATCCCTCAACTGTAACTCGGTGCGACTTAATTCATGAACTTTTGACTGACCTATGACTTCCTCATCTTTTAATTTTTCTTTTTTATATTACTATCTTTATTGTTTATAACTCATCTTATCTTCCATGCTTGTCGGTAAAATCCTCATTAGCATCTTTTTCTTGAGCTCATATTGACACCAAGCATTTTAGTCAGAGCAGTCGGTAAAATTTTACTCTTTTGGTGAAGGAAAAAATAAAAATAAATTGATATTCAGCACCGTACAGTAAATTCCTCATCTATTAAGAAAAAAATTGACGAACACAACAAATATTTAAAAATACCATTTTATTATTTACTGTAAAACTATTTCTTTTTGTTTTTAAATAAAAAATATTTTGGCCCAAGTAGCTCTTAATTCGAAATATTGTCTTGAATGTGACATTCCATAAGAAGCTTTTAACTCAAAACTGTGCGAAGAGTATATGATATAAGCATTTGAGTGAAATAATACTAACCCATAACATGTGATATCATTTAAGCAATTACATTTACACAACATCAAATCCGGGAAGTATAAAAATTCTACTTCAGCACAATTTCCACAATTTATTCATTCATTAAAAGAATTCAGACCACAACTTCGAAGATTCCGTAAATGCACAAGAAATAGAATTTGGACTTGACCAACAGCAGCAGCAACGTCTGTTCTTGAACACGTAACATAGCAGCGGCACGCACAAAAACATGATGAGGACTGCAAGAGAAAGTTAAAAAAAGAAAAGTGGGGAATATAAGCCACGTGAAACTATCCATAAAGATAAGAATGAAGTTAAAGGTCATACCCTGATTTCGTTGAAACCGATGATCAGAAGCTGATTGTTTATTCACCAAGCCAATAAACATTTGGTATGTGAGTAAGTCCTGGCCAATCCACACCCTTTAATTTCGGACCATATCTTTGCTTTAAAGCAGAGCAACCACTAACATGAAAATGTCGCAATGATGTGAGACTCTTTATTGAGTCCGGAAGTGATGCCAAAGAAGTACAGTCAGAGAGGTAAAGAGACAGTAATGATATGAGATTTCCGATGAACTCCGGAAGTGATGCCAAAGAAGTGCAACCAGAGAGGTCAAGAGAATGCAATGATATGAGATTTCCGATGGACTCTGGAAGTGATGCCAAAGAAGTGCAGCCAGAGAGGTCAAGAGACTGCAATGATGTGAGATTTCCAATGGACTCCGAAAGTGATGCCAAAGAAGTGCAGCCAGAGAGGCCAAGAGAATGCAATGATGTGAGATTTCCTATAGACACTGGAAGTGATACCAAAGAAGTGCAGTCAGAGAGGCCAAGAGAACACAATGATGTGAGATTTTCGATGGACTCTGGAAGTGATGCCAAAGAAGTGCAGCCACGGAGGTCTACAGACCAAAACAATGTGAGATTTCCGATGGACTCTGGAAGTGATGCCAAAGAAGTGCAGCCAGAGAGGTCAACAGACAGCAATGATGTGAGATTTCCGATGGACTCCGGAAGTGACGCCAAAGAAGTACAGCCATGGAGGTTAAGAGACTGCAATGATGTGAGATTTCCAATGGACTCCGGAAGTGATGCCAAAGAAGTCCAGCCACAGAGGTCAAGAGATAGCAATGATGTTAGATTTTCGATGGACTCCGGAAGTGACGCCAAAGAAGTGCAGCCAGGGAGGTCAAGAGACACCAATGATGTGAGATTTCCGATGGACTCCGGAAGTGACGCTAAAGAAGTGCAACCATGGAGGTCAAGAGACTGCAATGATGTGAGATTTCCGATGGACTCTGGAAGTGACGCCAAAGAAGTGCACCCATGGAGTTCAAGAGACAGCAATGATGTGAGATTTCCGATGGACTCCGGAAGTAAAGCCAAAGAAGTCCAGCAACGGAGGTAAAGACACAGCAACGATGTGAGATTTCCGATGGACTTTGAAAGTGACGCCAAAGAAATGCAGCCATGGAGGTCAAGAGACCGTAACGATGTGAGATTTCCGATGGACTCCGGAAGTGACGCCAAAGAAGTCCAGCAATAGAGGTCAAGAGACAGCAATGATGTGAGATTTCCGATGGACTCTGGAAGCAATGCCAAAGAAGTGCAGCCATGGAGGTGAAGGGACCGCAATGACGTGAGATTTCTGATGGACTCCGGAAGTGACGCCAAAGAAGTACAGCCAAGGAGGTAAAGAGACCGCAATGATGTGAGATTTCCGATGGACTCCGGAAGTGACGCTAAAGAAGTGCAACCATGGAGGTCAAGAGACTGCAATGATGTGAGATTTCCGATGGACTCTGGAAGTGACGCCAAAGAAGTGCACCCATGGAGTTCAAGAGACAGCAATGATGTGAGATTTCCGATGGACTCCGGAAGCGACGCTAAAGAAGTGCAGCCAGGGAGGCCAAGAGACCGCAATGATGTGAGATTTCCGATGGACTTCGGAAGTGACACCAAAGAAGTGCAGCCAGAGAGGCCAAGAGATTGCAATGATGTGAGATTTCCGATGGACTCCGGAAGTGACACCAAATAAGTGCAGCCATGGAGATGAAGGGACGGCAATGATGTGAGATTTCCGATGGACTCCGGAAGTGATGCCAAAGAAGTGTAGCGAGGGAGGTATAGGAACTGCAATGATGTGAGATTTCTGATGGACTC
This sequence comes from Neltuma alba, assembly GCF_004799145.2. Lineage (NCBI taxonomy): Eukaryota > Viridiplantae > Streptophyta > Magnoliopsida > Fabales > Fabaceae > Neltuma > Neltuma alba. Next base: position 126,993 of record NW_021635165.1, read on the forward strand.
CGGAAGTGACGCCAATGAAGTGCAGCCATGGAGGTCAAGAGACTGCAATGATGTGAGATTTCCGATGGACTCCGGAAGTGACGCCAAAGAAGTGCAACCATGGAGGTCAAGAGACTGTAATGATGTGAGATTTTCGATGGACTCCGGAAGTGACGCTAAAGAAGTGTTGCCATGGAGGTCAAGAGACTGCAATGATGTGAGATTTCCAATGGGCTCCGGAAGTGACGCCAAAGAAGTGCAGCCATGGAGGTCAAGAGACTGCAATGATGTGAGATTTCCGATGGACTCTGGAAGCAATGCCAAAGAAGTGCAGCCATGGAGGTGAAGGGACCGCAATGACGTGAGATTTCCGATGGACTCCGGAAGTGACGCCAAAGAAGTGCAGCCAAGGAGGTTAAGAGACCGCAATGATATGAGATTTCCGATGGACTCCGGAAGTGACGCCAAAGAAGTGCAGCCAGAGAGGTGAAGAGATAGCAATGATGTGAGATTTCCGATGGACTCCGGAGGTGATGCCAAAGAAGTGTAGCCATGGAGGTCAAGAGACTGCAATGGTGTGAGATTTCCAATGGACTCCGGAAGTGACGCCAAAGAACTGCAGCCAATGAGGTCAAGAGACTGCAATGATGTGAGATTTCCGATGGACTCCGGAAGTGATACCAAAGAAGTGCAGCCATGGAGGTTAAGTGACAGCATTGATCTGAGATTTCCGATGGACTCTGAAAGTGATGCCAAAGAAGTGCAGCCAGCGAGGTCAAGAGATTGCAATGATGTGAGATTTCCGATGGACTCCGGAAGTGATGCCAAAGAAGTGCTACCAGAGAGGTCAAGAGACTGCAATGATGTGAGATTTCCGATGAACTCTGAAAGTGATGCCAAAAAGTACAGCCAGAGAGGTTAAGAGACTGTAATGATGTGAGATTTCTGATGGACTCGGGAAGTGATGCCAAAGAAGTGCAGCCAGAGAGGTAAAGAGATTGTAATGATGTGAGATTTCCGATAGACTCTGGAAGTGATGTCAAAGATAACCAACTATTAAGTTTTAGGGTCAACAAGTTATACAACTTGGTGATTCCTCTTGGGAGCTTCTTCAGTTTACAATTGTCACTTAAATCAAGATATCTTAATTGCTTGAAATCTCTGATACTCTCTGGAATTTTCAACTCTTGATCTATAAGAACCAATACACGTAAGTGCTTTGGAAGTGATTTTGTAGGCCCGCAAATTAGATTAAAAAATCTTGCCGAAGACTGACTCAAGATGAAATCCAAATGTCCTTGTAGGAACAAAATTGTTCTCATTTTTTTGGTGTTGGCATTACCAAGTGAAAACTTGCAGGCACCATGAAAATGACTTGACATATGACGAATCCCATCACCAAATTTTTCTTCTTCTATTTTTTCACTTGTGACAATGTAACACTCATTTTTGGCAACTGATTGTGCTAGATCATGTATGAGGTCATGCATCTTGCATGTATATTTCCTCACATCTTGAAACAAGCACCTCGACAATAACTGCTTGAAATACTCATCACCAACATCTTCCAAGCGCCTATTTTCATCCAAAGGTTGAATGAACCCCTCAGCTATCCATAGCTGAATTAGTGTTTCTCTGTTAATCTTGTAATTTTTTGGAAACAAAGAGCAAAATGCAAAACAATTTTTCAAATAGAAGGGAAGATGATCATAACTAAGTTTAAGGATAGAAAAGATCTTATTATCTTCAGAATCTATATTTGCAAGTTCACTGTCCCTAAAATATGACCACTCACTCACTTCTAATGCTTTGTTAAACAATAAGCTACCAATGGTTCTTATTGCGAGCGGAACTCCAGCACATTTTCTTACAATATCCTTTCCAATCCCTACCAACTTGTGATCAGCAGGTTCTTTCCCGTCCTGAAAAGCCACTCTACAAAATAGCTCCCAAGAGTTATCTTCATCCAAATCCTTTAAGAAAAGAGGTTGATCTGTGCCCATTGTATTCACCACTTCCATACTCCGTGTAGTGACAATGGTCATACTTCCTTTTCTTCCATTTCTGAACAAGTTTTCTAATTTAAGCCATTCCCCACGATCCTTAATATTCCAAACATCATCTAACACGAGTAGAAAATGTTTCTTCTCAATTTCATGTTTTAATCGTTCGAGGGCACCATCAGATGTTTCCTGCTTAATGATCTTTTGAGCTAACGTGTTATTGGAAAGTTGATGGGATTCATCAGACACACAAACCCACATCATAAGCTCAAAATGATTTTTAACCGCCACATCATTATATACTTGTTGAGCAAGTGTCGTCTTCCCTAATCCCCCAATTCCAACTATGGGAACTACTGAGACATCATTTTTCACATCAGGGTTTAAAAGGATCCTAACAAGATGCATTCTTTCCTTGTCTCTCCCGACAACATCTTGTTCGCTCACAAATGAGTCGGTTAGTCTCCATTCGTGACACTCATTCCAAGTACTCGAAATGCTCCCATCCAATTGGAGCGGATTGCTTTCATCATAAATCTCATCTAGTTTCTTCCTAATTGCCCTAAATTTTCGACCCATTTTATGCGCACAAACAATTTGGTTTGATTTGGAGAAGAATATGCGTACCTCCTTCGCCATTTTACCTTTGGTCATCACTTCCCTTCCTAGCTCCTCAGCAGAGTAGGCATCCAACAAGTCTTCGGCATCAAGCAACATAGCTCTCAGCTTTTGTAGCCAATCATTGATCGCTTCATTTTTCGTGGCCTTCCTCTCAGCGTCACGAAGCACGGCTTTAATTCCAGTGACTTTCCTCTTCATAGTCTCCAAATCATCTTGTAAGTTGCAAAGAAGGTCAAGCTCTTTAGCAACTAAAGAGCCCAATAGTCGAATGACATTCTCAGCAAGGGCTTCCATTGATGACCGATGGGAAACTCAAATGGGGTGTGAATGATGAGGAGAGTAATTGTAATAAACACACCTCTACCTCAATACAATTTGTGTAATAATCAGAGAAATAACAAGAAAGTACAATGCTTACATCATAATATGGAGACTTTCAGCAATTACACCTCAAAAATTAGAATAAGAGAAGCAATAGGCTCAGATAGAGGATAAATACAGACAGCGGGGAAGAAGGCCGCATACAGAGAGAAGTAGCTAGATAACAAGTTAGATATCTTGACTAGTTGCTGGCTTTTTGCTTTTAGGTGGGAGCTTCTTTTCCTGGCGGCCCCCCCCCCCCCAAAAAAACCGAGGCTTTTTTTGTATCTCAAAAAAAAAAAAACTTAGATAACCTCTCCACATTTTTATAGTCCATTTCCTTCCACTTGTTTAATCCACAAACTTCATCAAAATGAAAAAATTTTATCCAAAATATTAGAGGTTGACGAGATAATTAATTATAATCGTAGATGAGTAAATAAGATGAGTAAATTTTGAAACGGAGGAACCGAGGAAGTATGTCAGTAGTCATTACTCCCTCCGTTCCTTATTATAAGAGACGAATAACCGAATTACGTTGATCAAAAAAACAGTTAAAATTAGTTAAGAACAATCAATGTGTAAAAAGTATAATTTCTTTTCCAAAAATACCCTCATTAATAAGGAGAGAGAACATGAGAGAGAATAATAGTAAATTATTAAAAGAAAGAGAAGTGGGAAGGAGAGAGAGTGTGAGTTAGAGACAATAAATATGGATAAAATAGGAAATCAACACAAAAAAGTAGAGACAACTTTTAAGTGTCTCTTATATATAGGAACATGCCATAAGCATCAAATGTCTCTTATAATAAGGAACGGAGGGAGTACTGTAGAAGGATCAGTAAAACAAATTCTAACAATCGGAGTGTTCATCCTAAATGACCTTCACTTGATTCTTTAAGATAATTTAATAATAAGAAAACATCAACTCCAATGTTTTGTGCGATAGCTTTTCTTTCTTTCTTTCTTTCTTTCTTTTTTTTTTTTTGAGTAAAAGGCAAAATGATATCAAGGAAATAACAACAATTACAAAGTTTCAATAGTATATATGTATGTATAGCACTACCAGGCCTTTGACGTGCCGGCATCAATTTAATAACCACTTTAATAAGAATAAAATTAAAAAAATTATTAATTTAATGTATTTTTTATATGTGAATATTTATTGCAAGTGACAATTACAATGAGTATCGGAATGCTCAGTAGGCAAACAATATTGGAACAAAAATGCCAGGGTGGAGTGAAAAGCGGCACGGGGTAAAATGGATCCTAGTCCCTGGTCTTATCCTTTGGCATCAATGTGAAGCAGACAATACAATCAATTTAGCACCCTTTTTTTTTGGCCCGACATTCAATTTATTACTCTCCTAGCGTCCATCAATCATTCTTTCTTTTTTATCTTTTTGAATGAAAATTAAATATGACTTAAAAGACAGAAAAAATCCTATAAAAAATTTAAAATTTTGAAATCTTAAATTAGTGATGACTACAAAAATATGTTGTTATTTATTTTTTAAATATTATCAATTATTATTAAAATATAATATACAAGACTAATTTGTAATTTTAAATTTTAAAAATATTTTTTTAAGATTCTCTCGTTAAAAAATGATCATTAATAAATAATTTATATTTAAGATAAAAAATTTATCTATATTAAAAAACTTATTCATATGTAACTTATAATAAGCAGCGGTCAGATAGAGATATATATGTGCCTGTTTGGCATCATTTATTTTGAGCTTATAAGTAGCTTATAAGCTCCATAAGTTTGGTTGACACAATTAGGTCCGTTTGAATCAGTTTTTCTGCAATCAGGCTTTTGTACGAAAAGTTACAATAAGCTATAAGCTAAAATTAACAGCTTATGACTTATAACTTATGACTTATAGCTTTTGAAATATAAAGAGAAAAAGTTAAGAAATTTATTACCTCTTTTGGTTCTTATTATAAGCCGCAAATAACTAATTTGTAGATAATAAAAAATCAGTTAAAATTAGTTGAGAGTAATGAATAAGTTAGAAACATATTTTTATTAATATGCTCCTAAAAATATACTTTTATTTTTCATATTTCACTTTATATTTAAAATATTTTTAATAACTTCTTCATATTAAATTATTTTAATTTCATTGTATTAGTGAAATTATTTTTTTTAATCATGTTTCATTATTTATTAAAACTCATATCTATTTTGGTCATTTTACAACCAAACTTACTTTTACTCAATCATAATCCAAACAACCTTTTATCAATCTCACTTTTACAAACTAGCTTTTCTGAATTTCAATCCAAACACAATTCAGCTTATCCAATTTAGCTTTTACTCAATTTCACTTCTCTATAAGCTACTTTTTCAATAAGCTACTTTTCCAATCGCTGATCCAAACGGACCCATAGACTAGACAGGCAACTTTCTGAAAATTTAATGTATTTTTTAATTACAAGCAACAATTATAATAAGTCATCGGAATGGCAAATAATGTGAAGGACAGTGAAAAGTGGCATGGGGTGAAATGGACCCTGTTCTTTAGTCTTATCCCTTGGCGTCAATGTGAAGGAGCCAATACATTCAATTTAAAGAGTATTGGCTAACTTTAAAAATACTTTTCAGAAATATTTTTTTTATAATATGAGATAAATTTCTCTATATATTTATTTCGTATGCAGTAAAACTATTTCTGAAACTATAGTTTTGTTCTTATCCAAACACCTCCTTAGAATTCTTTTTAAGTTGTTCCAGTTGATAAGAAATCAACTAATAATTCATAATATCGTGAGTTCGAATCCCGCTACTAATATGAGAATCTTATTATTAAGTGATTTGTAAGTATCTCTGTAAGTATTTTTTGAGTCTAGAAACATATTCTTGTCCTGATAAGCTCTTGAAATCCAACTCATTTAAATTTTTGTTGCACCCAAAAAAAAATTTAATATAAAAAAATTTAAAAAATAAAAAAATTATAAAATGGCTTAAAAGGGCCGGCTCTTTTAAGCCCGCGGCCCTCCAGGGCTTATTTATCATTTTAAGAGAAAAATATCATACACAGCGCTCATAATTTCAGGGCCTAAACGGGCTCGGCCCGTTTTTCCAGTTCTATTTGGAACTGGGGAAAGCAATGCATGCTTATCAAGATGTGGACCATTTAAATTAATTTTGTATGATCAACGTCTAGTTTAAATTGATTTTATATTTTAAACTAATTTGCATTTAATAAATATATGGTTTTTTAAATAATAATTTATAATTGTCATTTCTAAAAAGAAATCATTTTGTATTAAAAATTTTGAATTTAAACCATCCAACAAAATTTTAGATGGTAAAAATGTAATTTTGCGTCGGCATCAAGGCTATAAATTCTAACACAATCGCAGCTGTAAACCCAATCACCTCCCAAAATGATATGGACATTTGTGAGTATGAAATAATACATGCATATAGAGAGAGAGAAAAAGGGGGGGTGTTTAAATTAAATATTTGTGACTGTGTTACAATTACAAGGAAACACGCGTAGGGGACACGCAACTAGACTGCAACATGAGTTGCCGCAAAACCAGAAAGTTTGACTGGACAAGCTTTCCTCTTCTTCTTTTTTTTTTGATGAGACAAGCTTTCCTCTTCAGCTTACGCCTGCTGGCTGGTTTGACTCTTACAACACACTTCTTGGGCCCATACTAAAAAGGCCAACAATTGTAGTTTAAATACAAGGTGCCCCAATTTATTTTTTCAATTTTTTTATAAATATAAGTTGGGAAAATTGAGGATAAGTCCGTTGTTAAGAATTTAATTGATAAATAGTACCTAAGAACTTTATAAAACCCAACTTTCAGTGTCGGTAACGTAACTTCTTTTATGTGCAATCCATTTTTCCTCATGCGATGTGCAACTCAGCGTCGCTTTGTGCAACTGAATTTTCTTTGTATACAAGTCATCTTTTCTATGTGCAAATTACTCACTTATGTCTAAATAATGTTTTGTACAACTTATCTTCTCTTTATACAATTTAACTTGCATTGTGTACAACTTATCTTTAGTTATATAATCCATTATCTTAGAAATCATTTGCCAATTAAAATTCTAATGAAGGATTTATACCCAATTTTCTCATATAGGTTTTGCTTTTCACATCATATCGATGATTATTATGTCTGGTATATAATCACATATAAGTTGTTCTTTTTGACATCGCTTGAAATATATAATTGCAACTTTTAAAATTGCCCCTAAAAAAGTTCCACCTCCTTGAAGTCTAATTCAATTTGATCTGGATTAAGTCAATGACATATTTAAAAACTAAGTGATATTATATAAAAGAGAGGGAACATTCAAAAATCCATTAAATTTACGCCAACATCTTTTCATTTGGTGTGAATTGGAAAGCACAGCTGGCGCTGTTATGCAGTTGCCTTAAGAAAGTCCTAGCCTGCTTAGTGCTGATGACAGTTTGGGCTCAGCAAGTTTTTTGGTTCAAATAAATAGAAACACATAGCATTTCTTCCTAATATTTCTCGTGAAACCGACATAAATATCACTTTTATTATCAAACCGTAGTGATATATGATTTAAAACATGATAATGTATGTAGGCTAATATGGAAACAACAAATCAAGCTGGCAGGTTTTCAGTTTCACCTCCCTTTGACAAGCCTTATAAAGAAATGGCTCTGCATTGTGAGGCCCTCCTCAGATCATAAAGATGGGTCATTCTCAGATTGTTGCAGTTATCATAGGAGCAAGTCCTCATTAGCTTCTTTTCTTCACCTCAAAATGACACCAAGCATTTCGGGCAGAGTGATTGGTTGGTGTTTTTGTGGCAGCCTTGACCAATCAGATTGTATAATGAATCATAATCGTTCTTTAGTGATTTGCTTTCAGCAAGGAGGTGTATATTTTGTTCACTTCCTTGCTCTTTATGCTGAGCTGGTTTTATGTGCATAGGTTGCCCCAACTCTCCTACCATGTTGGGTAGTACACGTCTTTTTCTTGTCTCTCACCATTTGAAAGTGAGAATTTTGTAAAGATAACTCTTTTTAGAATAAAATTATATTTTTAGAGAATTTTTCAGATGCACTCATGATTAGAACAGTAATATGATGCTGAGCTTAGTCATCTCGTGCATGAGTTCTCAATAAATATTAAGAATTGTAATTCGACCCTGCTTCCTTCACCATCACTCTGGAAGTGATGTCAAAGCAAAGCAGTGAGAGAGGCTATTGAATTAATTAGAAGTGACGCCAAAACAGAACCTTCATGGCTTTCTTACTGTGCAATTTGTAAATCCGTCATTGAGCCTTTGAGATCACTCAGCTCACTTATCCTTCTTGACATCTCCTTTCGATGCTTCTATCATTCAACAAAGTTAAAGGCAAATTCTTTTCTCTACTCGTAATAAGTGTTTGAACTGAGGCTATCAGTTAAAGAGAGAAGAATAAAATGTTTCTCAAGCATGCTTTAAGAAATGGCAAATGATATCAAGCTCCTTAGAAGTCACAGAGTCCAATAGCTCAATGACTCTACCAGCAATGACTTCCATTGATTCGAAGGCAAATGAAATTGATGGGGGTTGTATGAGGAGGGTGATTGTAATGAGCACACCCCTAACTGAATACAGTAGCTGCAATAGTCAGAGAAATAACAGAAAACTACAATCCTTATTTCAATATGCTCGTATTGTGTGTTTGGTGTGTTCTCCAAGAATCGTGTTCTGTGCATAATGGCCCAGTTGCGTCTCATCTCTTAAGGGGTGTTTGGATAAGATCAAAATTATGATTTTATAAGTGTTTTTACAGTATACGAAGTAAATATGTAGAAAAATTTGTCTTGATTTGCGAAAAAGTGCTTCAGAAAAATGTTTATTAGGTTTCCCAAATACTCCTTTAATCTGATTTAAATTTCTTTATGAAATATTACAATCGTTTATCTTTTAATAATAGTAAGTTTTATATTAAAAGAACTTTTTTCTTTGAAAAAATAAACATTAAAAATTCATTGATGCTGAAAATGCGGACTTGTCCTTTTGCTTGGTCACATGAAAATGGCACCTTTCTCCTCTGGATTCCACCTTTTCCCATTTTCTATATCCAAAACACCAGGCTGGCTTAGGAATTTGGGAGACTGTTACATGCTCTTCGAGGGCAACAATCCAAATTAATTTTACATGATCAAGATCTAGTTTAAATTTATTTTATATTTTAGACAAATTTTGATTTTGATAGCTTTATCTAATTTAAGATAAGATAATTTTATAATTGTTAATTCTAAAAAATGATCATTGAAAAAATTTTACATAAAAAATTTCATATAAATTATCTTCTTTCACTCAGTTTTGCACTCAGACCTCTTCCTTACAACGTCGCATGCGCGCTGGCTTTGTGTCATCGTGATTCTTGATTGACAATGGGCTAGTTTGGATTAGTGGTGGAGAAGTAACTTTTTTTTTTTTTCAATCTGTATGATAAAAGCAGCTTTTTTGAGTTTATTGTATAAGTCCGTTTTAGTAACAGAAGTCAAATTGTAAAAATATAATTCCAAACACATCCCAAATCAAAAGAGTTCCTTTTGTCGGTAGAGAAGTCAGTTTGATTCTAAACACACCCAACGTCCCATTCTCACTCTCTTACTCGACATCGTCACGAACGTAAACAATACTAAATCACCGGCGGATTTACCCATTTTTCAGTTGATCCTGCAAGTTCGGTCCAATGTTTTGTTTTTTGTTTTTTACCATGATTCTGTGTATTGTGTCCTGTGCATCGTGCCCCATTTGGGTCTACTCTTTGTCTTCTAGTTTCTTACTCCAATTTGAATTTTTTTTTTGTATGTAATCATTTTATCTTTTAATAATATTAATTTTTATATTAAAAATTTAAAAGAATACTTTTTGGAGAAAATAAACATTAAAAATTCATTCATTCTAAAAGTTGCCGACATCCTTCGGCTTGGTCACATGAAAACGGCATCTTTCTCTTCCACCTCCCACCTTTTTAATATTCAAAACACCAGGCTGGCCTTGGAAACGGGGAGCGCGCCGCGTGCTTATCAAGATGCGGACCACATTTGTGGAATTTTACGCTCTGAATATGATATAATACATGAACTACTCATATATTAAATATAAAACCTACTTTACAGTATAATTTATACTATAAAATAAATTTTATATTTAGGACCGGAGTAATATATATAGAGACAATTTAAATTAAATATTTGTGACTTTGTTACAGTTAGTTCTCTTATCTTATTTATAAGTTACTTTTAAAATGTTTCACGGAGACTAAAAAACTCTTAAACTTCATTCGCTCTCATTTAAAATTTAATAACTTTCCAATTTAATCTTTATTTAATATAAATTATATATCATATAAACAGAGTTGACATAATGATAAATAAAGAGTAAAATTGTATATCTATACAAAAAAAATTTTCTTAGTATCTAATAGATGGAATAAAAAATATTTTTTTTCTATTTTATAAAAAGGATAAGGGGAGCACAAGAAAATATGCGCAGGGCACATGTAACTATACTGCAACGTGAGTAGTTGTGGAAAACCGGAAAGTTTGACAGGACAAGCTTTCGTCTTCGGCTTACGCCTGTTGGTTGGTTTGATTCTTCCAATATACTTCTTGGGCCCATGTGAAAAAGCCCAACAGTTGGGGTTTAAATATAAGGTGACCCAATTTAATTTTTCAAATTTTTTTTAATAAATGTAAGTTGAGAAAATTGGGAATAAATCCTTCGTGGGAATTTGATTGAACTTTATGTAACTCAACTTTCATTTTGTACAACGTAACTTCTTTTATGTCAATCCCTAGCATGCAATCATCTTTCCTCATGCGTTGTGTAACTCAATTTCTTTGTTTGCAACTGAATTTTCTTTGTATGTAAGTCATATTTCTTATGTGCAAATTAATTATTTATGTCTAAATAATGTTTTCTACAAATCAGCTTTCTCTTTATATAACTTAACTTCCATTATATGCAACTTATTTTTTCTTATATAGTCCATTATCCTAGGGATTATTTGCCAATTAAAATTCTAATGAGGGATTTATGCCCAATTTTTTCATATAGGTTTTACTTTTCACATAATATTGATGATTATTATGTCTGATATATAATCATATATTAGTTGTTCTTTTTGCCGTCGCTTGAAATATATAGTTGCAACCTTTAAAATTGCCGCTAAAAAAGTTTCACATCCTTTAGGTCCAATTCAATCCGATCTGGATTAAGTCAATGACATATTTGAAAACCAAGTGATATTATATAAAAGAGAGAACATTCAAAAATTTATTAAATTTACGCCAACATATTTTCATTTGTGTGAATTGGAAAGCACAGCTGATTATATGTGCATAGGTTACCCCAACTCCCCAATCATGTTGGGTGTACACGTCTTTTTCTTGTCTCTCACCATTTGAAAGTGAGAATTTTGTAAAGATAACTCTTTTTAGAATGAAATTATAATTATAGAGAATTTTTGAGATGCACTACTCATGATTACAACAGTAATATGATGCTGAGCTTAGTCATCTCATGAATGAGTTTTCAATAAATATTAAGAATTGCAATTCGGCCCTGCTTCCTTCACCATCAAAGCAAAGCAGTAAGAGAGGCTATTGAATTAATTAGAAGTGATGCCAAAACAGAGCCTTCATGGCTCACTTATCCTTCTTGACATGTCTTTTAGATGCTTCCGTCATTCAACAAAGTTAAAGACAAATTGTTTTCTCTACTTATAGTAAAGGTTTGACGTGAGGCTATCAATTAACGAGAAAAGAATAAACTGTTTCTCAAGCATGCTTTAAGAAATGGCTTCACACAAAATGGGTTTGTGTGTGTGAGTGTACTCCATTTTCTATCTCAAGTTACTGATATTTATGAATTTCATCTGTTGGTGATTTTATTTTTATAATTTCAATCGAATACAAACCAAAATTATAATAACCTTTCTAAAGGGACTTTTTTTTTAAGTGAACTAAAGGGAATGTTATTGGTAAAGTTACTGTAGTTCCCCTTTTCTTTGACCGTGAAGATAGATAGTTGATTGATTACTTGTAAAACAGCATAGTTTAATCACAAAAAAAAAATAGTTATATTAATTAGAACAACAACAAAGTTGAAGACAAATTCTTTTCTCCACTTGTAATAAAATATTGACGTCTGAAGTTATGATTTAGAGAAGGAAAAAAGAATAAAAAAAATTCTAAAGTACTCATCCGGTCTTTAATATAGGACCTTTAACAGGCCCGACCTGTGGTGAGGCATATTGGCCTGAACCTGGCTTACGGCCTGTGAAAGACCTTTTGTTCGGCTTGAGCATGGCCTGTAATCAGGCTTAACCTGGGCTGTGGCCTGTTAAGAAGCGTGTTTTTTTAACAAATTTTAAACATATATAAATCAATTTAAAATTACGATAATTTAACCTAACTTATCTAAAATACAAACAGAAAATATGAAATTATCAAATTAACACAATTTGTAAAACGTGTCCCCTTAGGCCAAAGAAAAAATCAAATATGAAAAATTATTAGAAAACATAATTTCACTTTGGTATAAAAATATCACTTTATCCCATCTCTAGTATAAAAATTAGTTGATTAATAGATCTAGTTTAAAATATGAAACATCTTTAATCCCCTTTATATTTTAAATTTATCATTTGTTTAAACTAATTTACTAACAAAATAATATTTGATCCTGTTGTTACACATGATTGTTTTAAAAAAATATGTTACATTTATTATAATTTATTTATTTATTTAAATTAATTAAGCAACTTTTATAATAAGAATTAGATTGAACACACATATACACAGTCTAAAACATAATAGGTCAATTCTCTCTCTCTCTCTAGGTATATATATATATCCTATATAAGATTAATATGCAAAGCATGGGTCAAATAAATGAATGATCCTTTTTTTTTTTTAAATGCACTTATGTTTTCTTTCTCTATTCAAATATGTGTCATTATATAAACATCAATTATTTTTATTATAGAGAATGGAAATAAAATGAAGTATGCAATGAGTTCTGAATAATGCGTTTATGTGGGTGGGAGTTTTCTCAATTAACCAATCAGAATAATAGATTCCCTCCTATCTATTTATAATTTTAACTCTAAAAAAAAAAACAGACCCAGGCTGCCTGACAAGCCTAATAGGCTTATTATCAGGCCTGAACCTGACCTGATAAAGTAAACAGGTCTTTTTACAGGCCTGAGCCTATTCTGATATCTAAATAGGCCAAACTAGGCCAGGCTATTTACAGGTCAGGCCACATGCCCTTAATAAGCTGCAACTTATTTCCACTCCTATTGGCGAGGTTCCGTGTTCAGTTCGTTCTAATGTCCAACTCCGCATCACTTGAAACCGCGTGGGCTCTCTCCTTTTCTTTTTCATCTTTTTCCTTCCACTTCTCTAATCTTGAGCTTTTATTTAATCTATAACTGAAAAAACACAAAAGCATGATATTTAGGGAGTATTTGGATGAAAACTAAACCATAATTTAAAAAATAATTTTACGATATACGAGATAAATATATAAAAAAACTTGTCTTGATTTACAAAAAAATACTTTCTAAAAACACTTTTATCTGAACACCCCCTTCTTACCTTCTCATTGTACACTTTAAAAACTCTTATTTTCTTTTTCTCCATGCCTTCGCTTTCTGTCTATGCTCTATACCTTTTGCTCCCTTTTTTTCTTTATCTTATTCTCTCTCTAGCTTTTCACTCCAAAACTACAGGCAAAAATTAGAATAATAAAAATATTACACAAAAGCCATAAACTTTTTTGAAAAAATTGCATGCCAATCGATTAAGATAGTAGAAAATATTTAGTTAAAAGGAGGCCGTATAAAATTGTTGTTTCTTAGGTATAGAATAATGACAATTTTTACGGTTTTTTTAACAACATTTGATTAGAAGGGAGGAATAACAGTTGGCCATAATTTTTTATGGCGTTGGCGTTTTGTTCCTTGTGAATTTAAAGATGAACAATAGAAGACAATAAACAAGCCAAAAAAAAAAGAAAAAAGAAAAAAGAAAGAGTAAAGAGAGGCCGTAGGGGAAGAGAGAGGGTTTTTAATTTTTTATAATGTGTGATATGAAGATATTACATGTCATCTGCATTTGAGGTTTTTCAACCAGAGGTTAAATGAAGGGTCAGAATTAGAGTAGTGGAAGCAAATGAAAGAAATGGAGAGAACTCGTGCCGCACTTGAAAACCTGATCTGAATTCTTTCTATTTCCTTTTTCCGTACTTCCGACAGAAAATGCCAAAACTATAATGACGTTCTTAATTAAAGAGAATGTTAATGGAAAGCAGACTGATAATTAGTTCTAAAACAAGTAATGGAAAATTATTGAGAAATGAAAGAATAAGAGACTCAGTATGAAAAACAATGGAGACAAATCACAAAAGCATGCTTATCTTATCGGAGAAGAAATGGCTTTTTTTGGCCGGAGACATGAATTCATATGTTTATCTTGCTCAAAGACAACGATATAACAATGAATTTATCACATTGGATCCTTATTTTTCCGTTAAATATCAAAATTATATATTAGTGCTATATCAATGTTAATAAGATATTCAAAGTCAAATTAAATAAGGGTTAAAGTATATCCATTATCCTAAAATATTTTCTTAAATGCATCTAACACCCTAAAATATTTTGAGGTGCATCCAGTATCTTTAAATATTTTTTTAAGTGTATCTAACATCTTTAAGTATTTTTTTTAGTGTATCCAACACCTTAAAATATTTTGGTACATCCAATATCAAGGCAAAAAAAAAAAAAAAGAAACTTCAGGGGGTTGAACGTTCTGAAAAAAAATATTTTAATGTGTTGGATAAATAGATGCACTTTAACCCATTAAATTAATAGTCGTTTAATTTTTCAATGCAGAGACATATTCTTCTCTTTTTAAAAATGCTTATTTCTATGGAATATATATATTCCAAATATTTTGATCTAAAGGAGTTTGAATAACTGCATATTTGAAAAGAATCTCATAACTTACTGATTGCTCAGAATTAGAAAATTAAACAATTTTCTTTTATGCGAAGCGTAAACAAATAACAAAGAGGAAGATAAGGATCTTTAATTGAAAAACCCATGATGTCGCTGTGTTTTTCTATTCATTATTTATATTATTTAAAAATTTAAAAATTTAACCTTCGTTCATTAAATTCAAAAACAGGCGGAAACAGAGTTAACTTTATACGAGTGAAACTCCTGGAAAAGGGGGAAAAAAAAAAGGCAAAAGAAGAAGAAGAAAAAACTACTATACGAATTTTTTCTCTCCGTTTGAGATGAACTTTTGACGAGAAGAATTAATTTGTCTGAGAGAAAAGAATAAAGAGATTCGTATACATACTTTAATGAATAACTTATTCTCATACATTAAATGTTCATACATTTCTAAAATATAACTTATAAAAAAATCAGATCCATTCAAAAAATTATAACTTATAAAAAAAATTAGAAGGAGTAACATTTTATCTACGAACAAATATTTTGAAAGGAGAAAAATAAATATCTCTTACCTCCAAGATATACAAGATCCTATGTAATAAAGCAACATCTAGTAATCAACTATATATATATATATACACATAGATATATATATATATCTCAAATATTAAGATTTGATTTTCCAACACCGCATATGCAGGATCTTCAAGCATCAAACAAGGAATCTCAAGGCCAGGTTTAAAGCTTGTGTGAACTATGACAGCCAAATTATGAATTTTCCGATTCTTTATTACATTCTTTTTTATTCTAACAAATAATAAAGGACCTCAAAGAAGTGAAGGTAATAAGGCACCAATTCTTTATTCCAAAAGAACATTTGGAATGTGAACAATTTTGAAACCCCTGCATGTACATATGATACATATATTATATACTGTGGACTCTTGATATATATGATGCCAAAACCGAGCACTTTATGAGTTTAAGCTTCTGTAATAATGACGCGACACTGTTGATGGATTAAGGAAGAGACGCCAATTTAAAGCATTATTAGAGGAGCTCAATTAGTCTCTGTAATTATGAAGTGAGATCTGCTATCATGAATCAAAATAACTGCAACCATCAATTTGAAGCTTCACTAATGATGTTAGATTCCTTATACATCCACTTTGAATACCTTAAAATTTGCTCCATTAACAAAAATAGTTATATCATCATCATCATCATCATCCATTATGTGGATTCTTTTCTTTATCAAGAAATGTTCTTCTCTGTTTTGTGGAGTTTTTGTTGGAGATAACTTCTGCACAAGTCAATAAAAGTGCAATAATACTCCTGAGATTAAAACAAATGATCGGTTGAAGGGTATTTTTTTTTTCCTGTTTCAATTAAGAGCAAGGGTAAACAGAACAACCCAACATGCCAAAAGATTTTACGGAAAGAGAAAACTTGGGTACAATATTTACAAATATCTGCTGCCAATTCTTCTGTACGTAAATTCATCCTTGAAAGCCAAAGAATAATGCAGGTTTCCCGTACCAGTAGATTTTCTTCAAGTTCTTGTATTTCCACATATCAGTGCCGAAGCAACCTCATTAGTTTACCATCATGGTTTTAAAACTTTTTGTTACTCATTAGAATTTCCAACAAATTACTTAAGAACTCAGTACTAATAACGGAAAATGGTTTTGGTGCACAAGACCTCTCAAAGGAATCTCTCAAATATAATTAAGGCAAACCCATATCCATAAGATAACAAAAGTCCACTTCACAATTTCAACGATCTAATCATTCGTTTGGAAACACAAGGAAAAATTAAACAGAATTAATTGTGGTTAAAATTTTTTGGGAAAATGACCAAAAAATACTCATTGAAATTGAAAAAGACAAAAAGATCATCTAATTAAATAAAATGATCAGATGGGCATGAGGTATGTATTTGGAATTTGCAAGTTTTGGTGGAATGACTACAATGCCTCTAAAGTGAAAAGAAACAAGTAGGCAAGAGTTTTCACATATCAACGCATTAACTAAAACAGGTTGCAAAACTCGTTACGCAAATGTTCACTTTTATTTTATAAGTTCTTATTCCCGTTATATGATCAATAAAATTATATGCAAAAGGATTAAAAATGGTTGCAAATCTCCTGATGCAAAGGGTAAATTTCATTATGTAAGGATTCATTCCTATTACTTGTTTTATAAAATTGTCTGCAAATAGCTTTAAACATATTGCAAAACTTGTTATAGAAATGGTCATTTTCATTTTGCATGTTATTATTCTTGTTACATATTTAGTAAAATTGTTTGCAAAATGATTAAAAATTATTGCAAATAAAAAGGTTGCAAATCCCCTAATACAACTGGTAATTTTTATTACACAAGTTGTCATTCAAATTACTTGTTTTGTAAAACTATTTGCAAATATCTTAATAACAAGTTGCAAAACTCTTTATACAAATAGTCATTTTCATTTCGCAAGTTGTTATTCCTGCTATATATTTAGTAAAACTGTGTGCAAATAGTTTTAAAATAGTTGCAAATAGAGACGTTGCAAAACACATTATTGAAATTGTTATATTCATTTCAGAAGTTATCAATCACTTTGCAAATATTGTAAAAAGCTATCTTCATTATATGACACCTAAAGGTAAACATAATTAGCACATGTTATTAATAATTGTACAATAATGATGATTCAATATGTTTTTGTACACAAATTCCACTTACAATTGTAAGTCAAATATCATAACAATCAGTGGACAATGCATTTGTCTATACAAATGATATTCTCAAACTTCTTTCCCAACCCAAGAAATCCTTTTCGAAACAACACGTACCCATTCTTCACTTCTTCGCTTGGCTCTCTTTTTAATACTATTTTTCCTTCCTGCAAACAACACAACCTCAGTCATTTACTATGCTATATTTTTTTCACAACAATCTGGTCATTATCAAAAGAAATGTAGTTAGTTCTATTAAGAAGTGTGGTAAATTTCATAACCCACTTAACTTAATTTGCTTCACAACAATGTAGTTATTAATATAACAAATCTATTAAGTTCCATTACCAAATGAATTCGATTCTAATAACAAGTCAACTTTCTTAGCGTTACAGAAAAATATCAATACATATATGGTCATTCACATCCCAAGTGTCGTCATTTCATCACAACCAACCAAGACTATTTACTACTTAAATAACGAAATTTACTGCTCAGGTAATAAAATTTATTACTCCTTTTCGAATTATCAGAACAGAGCATAAAATACAAACTAACAAAATAGCAGACTTTAAGAGCAAACTTCATTGGAAGATAGCAGAAAGTTAACCAATATAAATGAACCCCATTATACAGATAAAAAGTCACAGGAAAATCCCATAGAACTAAAAGATTGGTTCCTTATTTTATTTGATTAAAAACAATTAAAAAATTGAAAGTAATAGACTTCAAAGGAATGCATCAGTACATATACTTAGTATGAACAACACTCAAGAAAAATGGGAACAAACAAAGTTAACCCTTTTCGTGATGATGGCTCAATGGTTGAAGCTTCTCACAGATGCTATACACATTTCTCACTGAAACTATCCTTGACGGTGGCAATGCAAGTGGACGACTTTGGAGAGCGGTGGCTTTAATTTGTAGTTTGGGTGAGTCGATGACTTGGGATAACGAGGGCTTCACAGTTTGGGTGAGTGGAAAAGTTAGGAGATTAACAGCTTTTTGGTTCCGGTGAGACGATGACTTTGGCAAATTTGAAGAAGATGAGTCTGGGTGAGTAAGAATTTTGTGAGAACTAGGACAGTGAATACTTTCCTTTTCAAGACATTTAAGGGGTATTTTAGTCTTTCTATCAAAATGTGAGTATTCCATATTCATACCTTATGCTCTTGTTTTACTTATTTAGATGATCTTTTTGTCCTTTTCAATTTCAGTAACTATTTTCAGGTCATTTTTCCAAAGGTTTTTTAAATATATACCCAGATTTTGTTGAAATGGATGACAAGGAAACCGATTATTATATTCACCCAATATAAGCATTTGGCATGTAAGCAAGTGCTGGCCAATCCAAATCCTCTAAACATCGTCCATATCTTTTCGTTAAAAGCAGAGCAATAAAAAATGAAAAGATGTTGCAATGATGTGAGACTCATTGAGTCCGGAAATAAATCCAAAGCACATAGCTCATTTTTAGCTTCTAGATACCCCTTTTCTGCGCATTCTGTGCTTCGTTACATTAATTTTATCATTTTTTCTTACATTAATGGTAGTTCAATTTTTCAATATACGGACATATTCTTCTCTTTCTAAAAATACTTATTTTTATGGAAAATAACGCTTCTTTTATAATATTGTTAGTGTTTTACACACATGGTCTATTATTTTTCTTAGTAAGGCTGGCTTCTTACACCTTGACAGACACGGTCTATTCTTTTTTGTAGATGGAAGTTCCAAAACTTTGATGATAGTAAATGTCTGTCCAAATGTTAAAAATTTGTGTAAGACATGATCATCTCTCAATTTCTCCACCATAGCTCGAAATTTTGTATTAAGCCTAAGAAATTGAGATACAATTAAGAAGTGGAGAGATGTTGTAAGTTCTTCTGTGACCTGCTTCCTTCTGTGCAAATGATTTCATGCTCTACTTTTATGCCTAGATTATAGATATGAGTATTTTCATCAATATTACTTTCATCGGCCAATGCTTGAAATGTATGTATTTGCATATATCTATCTTGAAGGTTTAACAACAAGATTACCGTCATCACTTCAGATTTCGTGGAAAGTAGTTTAGTATACTATCTCCATTTCAAAATAATTGTTGATTTTAAATTATGCACAAGGATTAAGAAATTTAATATAGCCTAGAGTGCAATAATATCTAATACTATTTGACTAAAATACTCTTAATTTTCCATTTTGTATTTGACTTTTTCTCCATTGGTTTATTAATGAAGGATAAAATGGACATATTAATTAATACTTTATTGAAACTTCAAAGAGACAATTGTTTTGAAACAACACATGAGCTTCAAATTAGCAATCATTTTGAAACAGAGGAAGTGATAACTTATTAACCAATTGAGTATTGGAAATGGTGCGAGGAAAGAATTGTTTGGCTTCTATCTAGGCTTGCTACTTAATCAAATTTATATGAGGAGAAAAAGTGTAATTTAGGGCCTACTTGGAGTTCATTATATTCCCCTATTGTATACATTCTCAATGTGAGTGGGAAGCTTGTAAAAGGTGTAAAAAGTGTTTTACAGCAAGAGAAGGAAGCTTGGAAAGACTTTGAGCCCATGAAGGGTGTGAGTAAGTTGGTGTGTGTTGTTCAGTATGCTCTTGTGAAGAGTGTTCAAGGTAAATGGGTTACTAGATGAACTTTAACGTGCTGTAATGAGATTATGATTCAAAGATGTTCAATAAGGGTAATGTCTTAGAATCATGATTGAATAAAATGTTCTTTTTTGTTTTTTTTATAGGATTTTTATCCCTCATGAATATACAAATGGTACAAGGGTTTTTTGGAATCCAACTTTTTATGAAGTCCACTATATGAGGAGGGAGCTGCTAAAGGAAACTGGGAGGAATTGAGCTGTTTAGGACGTACAGAGGTGTAGTTTGAAATTAGAATGTGTGGGCTATGTATTTAGGATGGGATTTGGCTATGTACTAAGTATGTAATCACACCTCTTTTGTTGGTAGGGTTTGAATGCTGGCGATGTATATATCCAGGTGCGATTATAATTTCGTGGTTTAATATGTGGTTGGTCTGTGCCACATTCGTATGTTTAATATAAATTTAGCATGTAAATATGTATGGTTTGAAGTGATGAATACTTTTTAATATGTACTTCATTCTGTGTTAGTAAATGTTCTGTATCTTCATAATCATTGCCTCAGAAGTATGAATGGACCAACTTGAAACTTCTCAACAATCATACATGACTATTATGGCTAACATACCAAGTTCAACCCAAATTGTGTAATGAAATAGTTTATGAAGTTGAATGCATACAAAATCGATAGTTATGTTACAGGATGACTGCTATTGATTAAATATTTAATTCGATGCTTTAAGTTTATGATTCATAAGTTTACACAGCTTAGAGCTAATGAAAAATAGCATTGATATATGTTGCTGTGCATGAAAAGATAAACTATTAATGTAATAATTTAATTTAATAGTGTATTTAGAGATTATACATTTATTAAAGTGAATCAGAAAATATTTTTGTCATGGGTTAATAGCTAAAGTAGTAGTCTTGGTTTAATTAGTTACCAGATACCATGTTCAAGTAAAAAGATACATTGTGAAACTTGAATGTTTAGATATTAAGCGTGGTTATGCGAATTGTCTTTTTCATTGGCACAAGTAAGTCCTCGCCTCCAACCATCTTTTTGGACTTTTTTGAAGTCAATGTAGGTATAGAGAAGAAGTTGCTCACTGGCGTGTTTTGTTTGTTAAAGTACTTGCTTGATTTGAATTTGCAGCATGCGTTTGTGAACTGTAGATGTGTATCTTACTGATATATTTTATGCTGGTTGTTAACTTTTACTGTTTTAACGTGGTTGTCAAGTTGTTGCATGTGAATTCTACTGACAGAAGTTATTATCATTTTGTTGATTCTGAAAGCTGCAGCAAAAGTGACATGGGTGTGAGATGTGGGATTAGAAAAATATAGATTTGCACTTTTTGGTTGCAGGATAAACTACTGAAATAAAGCATATGTGTATCCAGGTAAAGGGATCAGTGTTTTTATGCAAAGTTAATTTTGGTAGCTCAAGTTCGCGTCTGTTGTGTCTGTTGGGAAAAAAATATTTAGTTTAGTTTATGAAGATCCCGACATGGGTGTGAGACATGGCCACGTGGGGATACTAACATATAGATATGGACCTTTTGGTTGCAGGGCACATTAAGGAAAAGATCACAGGAGGAATTAGTCGGTGGAATCAGCTTTTTCATGTAAAGGTAGTTTTAGAAGCTTCAGTACGCATCAGAGTGTATACGTTGGAAAAGTTGAAGTCTGCATCAGTAAAGTAAAAAAGTTAAGTGTTTTTCACACCTACATTTCATTTTTTGTGTTTAATTCACCCCTCTTCGTTTTTCATGTATACTTAGTTTTGGATTCTTCAGTGCGCAGCTGGATATGTACGAGAAAACAAATATTAAGTTTACTTTATGCAGTTTATAGATAGTTGTCAAACGTGGGTTGAATATACTTAATCTATTGAAAATGTTGCTGTTGCGTGAAAGTCGAAGGTCAAATCTACAGTACATATTACTATATTGATTGAAGTTTAATACGTGGGTATGAGACGTGGGGGAAAACTGAGTTCAACTGTCTCAGTCATGGGAAATACAAAGTTAACTTGTACTAAATATTTTGCTTATAAAAAGAAAGAAGCAAAAGTAAAATAAACTATTATTTAATTAGATATGAAAACTGTTATTTATCCCGTCTCACTACGTAGAGAACCATATATAAGTTTATTTGAGCTTAATCCAATAATTAGGGGCAATGGTCTGTGAACATAATTGAACTTTTATTCATTAATAGTTTATATTTAATTTTGTGTTTTGTGAGCCCCGGAGTATATTTGAGACCTGTTAAGGAATGGAGTTCGCCATGGATGGTAGACTGACAAATTATGCGTGCATTCAGTTAGTTTTTAATCATGATTGTGTTTCAATGTGAAGGATCTTAAGTAACATATCATCTTTCCATTGCCCAATGTTGCATGGCTCTGAAAATGTTAAGGTATGTTAAGACATGTCAGGATTATGAGGACCTGCAACACGTTTACTCTGGTTTTGCAGTATTGCATTGATAGCATGTTTTTCTGGCTTTTCTTGATCGTTCTGGGAATGATAAGACATGATAATGTGCTGTTTTGGATGCAGTCAGTTTTAAAAATCATGAAATACTTCTTGAATCTGTTTACTCAATCTATCTAATTATGATCTTCAATATTTTAGTTTGTGAATCAATATGTGATGTTTTTCAACTGTTCATTGTAGCATTGACATCTAAATTTTAGTTTAGATACCGATAGTATTTTAAGATTGTACATGATTGACATTCAGAAAAAGGATTATTGTGATCTAAAATATAATTACCTATGTGTTTACCGTGTGCGTATGTTAAAATAAAGTCATCCATTGCATTTTGAAAAAATGAGTCTACTCAAATTCTGATGGAAAACAAATGCTGTAATATCTAATAATTAATGAATAATAAATAATATATTAATGTATTAGTTTTCGCATTTAACTTGGGTTCCGTTTTTTTAATTTTTCCCGTCATTCTTTTTTCTCTAAATGATGCTTAAATATGAGAGTTTTAATGAGTCTCATTTTTCGATATAGATACCGCCATAATGGGCTTTGATTTCTCAAGAAATTACTCAATCCATCTAATTTATGTAGTTGTTATTGATTATATAGTTTTGATTTTTTTTTCCGTTTGTTCAGTTCGGACTAATTCATTTTTAAATGCTTCATGATTTTACACATAAATTGGCGAGCATAAATTTATAAGGACGGTGTATGATGGAACATGTAGTTCATACGTTTTGTTTTTTCAAATGAATTAATTTCATCATGCATGGAAGATATTATTTTTGTTCAATTTAGTGTTGAATCCTATTTCAGTAAAAACTAATTTTCGAATTTAGATCCAATTAATTAATTACATTGATGATGGGAGAGTGGGGATTGATTTTTGCGGCAGCAAATAAATATCATGAAAGTCCATGCTACCCGTGCATCGCGCGGGGTAATTTGCTAGTAATAGAGAATAGGAAGACAAGGATCCTTAATTGAATGATCCATGATGTGGCAGTGTTTTTTTCATTATTTATATTATTTAAAAATTAAAATATTTAACCTTCGTTCATTAAATTCAAAAGCAGATGGAAATAGAGTTAACTTCATACAACTAATATTACATTCGAAGAAAAAATGTTATATTAAGGGGGAAAATTCTGCCATTATATAAATTATTGTCTTTATCAGATAACAAAGGCGTCAAGAAAAGAATACAGGTTGCTTCTACCATTTTATTTTCAACAGGACAAATTCTTTTCTCCGATTGAGATAAACTCTTGGTGAGAAGAATTAATTTGTGTGAGAGAAAAGAATAGCGAGATTCTCATGCCTACTTTAATAAATAACTTATTCTCATACATTAATAAAGAGTTTCATATAGTAAGGGGGTGTGTGAGAGAGATTTTCAAGTTAAAAATGGTATTTATTCATGAACTCTTTAAGTTATAAATCTGTTTGATATTTTTTGAATAGCAAAATTACAATAACATTTCTACTTTCTAAAAAAAATGTCACAGGAATCACCTTTTTATGATATACTACCTGCGATCTTAATTATAAGTTCTCATTTGTAGACTACAAATGAGGTCTTATAATTAAGGCTGGAGGTAATGTGTGTATCAAATGTTTAGGTTTGATTTTCCAACACTATGTATGCAAGATGTTCAAGCATCAAACAAGGAATCTCAAAGCCAGATTTAAAGTTTGTATGAACTATTAGAGCCAAATTATGAACTTTCTTATATTCTTTATTACATTCTTGTTTATTCTAACAAATGATTAAAAAACCTCAAAGAAGGTAAGGTAATAAGACACCAATTTTGTATTCCCAGAGAACATATAAAATGTAAACAATTTTGAAACCCCTATATGTACTGATACATATATTAGATTCTTTGTGGACTCTTGATGTGATTCCAAACAGAGTGCTTTATGAGTCTAAGGTTCTTTAATAATGATGTGACACTGTTACAGATTAAAAAAAAGACGCCAATTTAGAGCATTATTGGAAGAGTTAAATTAGTCTATGTAATTATGAAGTGAGATTTGCTTTTTTTTTTTTTTTTTATGAATCCAAATAACTGCAACCATCAATTTGTAGCTTCCCTAATGATGTTAGATTCCTTATATATCCACTTTGAGAACCTTAAAATATGCTCCATTGACAAAAAATAGTTATTTCATTATTATAATAACGTGGATTCTTGCCTTTATCAAGAAATGCTCTTCTTTGTTTTGTGGAGTTAGTGATGGAGATAACTTCGGCACAAGTTAATGAAACTGCGATAATACTCATGAGATGAGAAAAAAATGATAGGTTGACGGGTATTTTTTTTCCTGTTTGAATTAAGAAGAAGAGTAATTAAACAGAACAACTCAACATGCCAAAGCTTTTAGTGAAAAAGAAAATATACTTTTGGCAAAATTAATAATTTTGTCTGCTTTGTTACATTAATTTTGTACGGTCAAGATTTAATTTAAATTTATTTTATATTTTAAGTTGGTTTTTATTTGGCTAAAATATACTTTTGGTCCTTTAACTTTACATAAAATTTTATTTTGGTCCTTTTACTTTAAAAAGTAAACTTTTAGTCCCCTAACCCTAGAATCGTTAACAAAAAATGATGATATTGAGCTCTTGAATGTTGATAAAACATTACTAAATGCTATAATATTAAATTTAATTTTCAAAACAACAATTATTGTTACAAAACATCATCATTTAAGACTAATACTTTTAGGGTTAAAAGACCTAAAGTATAATTTTTGAATTTAAGAGACTAAAATGAAACCTTACATAAAGTTAAGGGACTAAAAATATATTTTAGCCTTTTTATTTTAAGAGACATGTAATCTAAAACAAAGATAATTTTATAATTCTCACTTTTAAAAAAATCATTAAAATAAATGTACAAGAGAATTTTTGAATTTGCACTATACTTACAAATAGGATTAAACTCACAACCTCTCAATTACAAGAGAATACCGATATTGTTAGGCTACAACGCCTTTTTTAGTGAAAACGAAAATCTCCTTTAATTAAATCGCAGCAAGTCAACATATAAAAAATGAGTCAAAACAAAAATAAAGAAATCTCCATGATTGTAGACCACTGAGCTCGCTGTCATACCGATAAATAAATAAGGAAGAAATCATCAAGTCCCTCTCGTTAGGGTTAAAAAAAATTTGAATTACCTTGTTAAAAACAATTTTACCATGTATAAGATCAGTATGTGAAAATAATATTATCTTAATTTGTATAAAAATATTTTTTTGAGTATTTTTAAGAATAAGCAAACAGCAACCGTTCTATTTAAACAGGCCATGGAAAAGAAAGTTTAAAATGTACTGTATGACATATTTTTAAATATTATTTAACTTTTTAAATGGTTTTGTAAAACATACGTTGTAAAATATATTTTTGGCAAAATTAATATTTTAGTCCTTCACTTTTAAAATTTACTTTCTGGTAGTTAAAAAAAAACTTTAAACTCACTTAAAACTTAATCTCTTAATTATGAGTCGATGTGACTTAATTCTTAAACTTTCGATTGGCCTCTGATTCCCTCGTCTTTTAATTTTTTATATTACCATTCTTATTATCCATAACTCATCTTATGTGACAAAGTTGTGTTTCCAACTCAGATCCACATGGCTCCTCCCTCCCAAAAACTCCATGCCACTTCACCACCTCTTCTGATGCTCCCCAACTCGGCGTCTTTCCGTTCAGCTTTGGCGATGACACCATCTCCCATGCTTGTCGTCAAAACCCGCATTAGCTTATTTTCTTGAGCTCATATTGACACCAAGCATTTTAGTTAGAGTCAGTAAAATTTTCCCAAAACATTGATTCAATTATTTTACTCTTTTGGCGATAAAATAAAAAAAAAATTGACATTCAGCACCGTCCACGAAATTCCTCATCTATTAAAAAAATTGACAAACACAACAAGTATTTAAGAAAGCCATTTTATTATTTACTCTGAAACCATTTCTTTTTGTTTTTAAATAAAAAATATTTTGGCCCAAGTAGCTCTTAATTCGAAATATTGTCTTGAATGTGACATTCCATAAGAAGCTTTTAACTCAAAACTGTGCGAAGACTGTATAATGTAAGCATTTAAGCGGAATAATGCTAACCCATAACATGTGATATCATTTAAGCAATTACATTTACACAACATCAAATCCGGGAAATATAAAAATTCTACTTCAGCACAATTTCCACAATTTGTTCATTGATCAACAGAGTCAATAGTGATTCAAAGTCCTTTTAAAAGAGTTCAGACCACAACTTCAAAGATTCCGTAAATGCGCAAGAAATAGAATTTGGACTTGACCAGCAGCGGCAGCAACATCTTTTCCTGAACAAGTAACATAGCAGCGGCACGCACAAACACATGATGAGGACTGCAATAGAAAGTTTAAAAAAGAATAGTGGGGAATATAAGCCGCGTGAAACAATCCATCAAGAGAAGAATGGAGTTAAAGGTCATACCTTGATTTTGTTGAAACGGATGATCAGAAAGCCAATTGTTTATTCACCGGGGCCAATAAACATTTGGTATGTGAGCAAGTCCTGGCCAATCCACACCCTTTAAATCCGGTCCGTATCTTTGCTTTAAAGCAAAGCAACCACTGACATGAAAATGTAGCAATGATGTGAGACTCTTTATTGAGTATGGAAGTGATGCCAAAGAAGTGCAGCCAGAGAGGTCAAGAGACTGCAATGATGTGAGATTTCCGATGGACTCTGGAAGTGATGCCAAAGAAGTGCAGCCAGAGAGGCCAAGAGACTGTAATGATGTGAGATTTCCGATGGACTCCGAAAGTGATGCCAAAGAGGTACAGCTATAGAGGTTAAGAGACTGCAATGATGTGAGATTTCCGATGGACTCCGGAAGTGATGCCAAAGAAGTGCAACCAGAGAGGTCAAGAGACTGCAATGATGTAAGATTTCCGATGGATTGCGGAGGTGATGCCAAAGAAGTGCAGCCAGAGAGGTCAAGAGACTGCAATGATGTGAGATTTCCGATGGACTCCGGGAGTGATGCCAAAGAAGTGCAGCCAGAGAGGTCAAGAGACTGCAATGATGTGAGATTTCCGATGGACTCCAAAAGTGATGCCAAAGAAGTGCAGCCAGAGAGGTCAAGAGACTGCAATGATGTGAGATTTCCGATGGACTCCGAAAGTGATGCCAAAGAAGTGCAGACAGAGAGGTAAAGAGACTGTAAAGATGTGAGATTTCCGATGGACTCCGGAAGTGATGCCAAAGAAGTGCAACCAGAGAGGTCAAGAGACTGCAATGATGTAAGATTTCCGATGGATTGCGGAGGTGATGCCAAAGAAGTGCAGCCAGAGAGGTCAAGAGACTGCAATGATGTGAGATTTCCGATGGACTCCGGGAGTGATGCCAAAGAAGTGCAGCCAGAGAGGTCAAGAGACTGCAATGATGTGAGATTTCCGATGGACTCCAAAAGTGATGCCAAAGAAGTGCAGCCAGAGAGGTCAAGAGACTGCAATGATGTGAGATTTCCGATGGACTCCGAAAGTGATGCCAAAGAAGTGCAGACAGAGAGGTAAAGAGACTGTAAAGATGTGAGATTTCCGATGGACTCCGGAAGTGATGCCAAAGAAGTGCAGCGAAAGAGGTAAAGAGACTGCAATGATGTGAGATTTCCGATGAACTTCGGAAGTGATGCCAAAGAAGTGCAGCCAGATAGGTCAAGAGACTGCAATGATGTGAGATTTCCGATGGACTCCGAAAGTGATGCCAAAGAAGTGCAGTGAGAGAGGTAAAGAGACTGCAATGATGTCAGATTTCCGATAGACTCCAGAAGTGATGCCAAAGAAGTGCAGTCAGAGAGGTCAAGAGACTGCAATGATGTGAGATTTCCGATGGACTCCGAAAGTGATGCCAAAGAGGTACAGCTATAGAGGTTAAGAGACTGCAATGATGTGAGATTTCCGATGGACTCCGGAAGTGATGCCAAAGAAGTGGAGCCAGAGAGGTCAAGAGACTGCAATGATGTGAGATTTCCGATGGACTCTGGAAGTGATGCCAAAGAAGTGCAGCCAGAGAGGCCAAGAGACTGTAATGATGTGAGATTTCCGATGGACTCCGAAAGTGATGCCAAAGAGGTACAGCTATAGAGGTTAAGAGACTGCAATGATGTGAGATTTCCGATGGACTCCGGAAGTGATGCCAAAGAAGTGGAGCCAGAGAGGTCAAGAGACTGCAATGATGTAAGATTTCTGATGGATTGCGGAGGTGATGCCAAAGAAGTGCAGCCAGAGAGGTTAAGAGACTGCAATGATGTGAGATTTCCGATGGACTCTGGAAGTGATGCCAAAGAAGTGCAGCTAGAGAGGCGAAGAGACTGCAATGATGTGAGATTTCCGATGGACTCTGGAAGTGATGCCAAAGAAGTGCAGGCAGAGAGGTCAAGAGACTGCAATGATGTGAGATTTCTGATGGACTCTGGAAGTGATGCCAAAGAAGTGCAGCGAGAGAGGTTAAGAGACTGCAATGATGTGAGATTTCCGATGGACTCTGGAAGTGATGCCAAAGAAGTGCAGCTAGAGAGGCTAAGAGACTGCAATGATGTGAGATTTCCGATGGACTCTGGAAGTGATGCCAAGGAAGTGCAGTTAGAGAGGTTAAGAGACCGCAATGATGTGAGATTTCTGATGGACTCTGGAAGTGATGCCAAAGATAAACAACCATTAAGTTTTAGGGTCAACAAGTTATACAACTTGCTGATTCCTCGTGGGAGCTTCTTGAGTTTATGATTCCCACTTAAATCAAGATATCTCAAATGCTTCAAGTGTCCAATGCTCTCTGGAATTTTCAACTCCTGATCTTCAAGAACCAATACACGTAAGCGCTTTGGAAGTGATGGTGTAGGCCTGCAAATCGGATTAAAAACTCTTGACGAAGATTGACTCAAGATAAATTCCAAATCCCCTTGTAGGAACAAAATTGTTCTCATTTTTTTGGTGTTGGCATTGCCAAGTGAAAGCTTCCAAGCACCGTCAAAATGACTTGACATATGACGAATCCGATCACCAAATTTCTCTTTTTCTATCTTTTCACTTTTGACAATGTAACACTCATTTTTAGTGATTGATTGTGCTAGATCATGTATGAGGTCATGCATCTTACATGACCATATGTCCCCAAGAGAATCTTGCACCACATCTTGAAACAAACACCTCGACAGCAACTGCTTGAAACACTCATCACCAGCATCCTCCAAGCACTTATATTTATCCAAGGGAATGAACCCCTCAGCTATCCACAGCCGAATTAGTGTTTCTCTCTCAATCTCGTAGTCTTTTGGAAACAAAGAGCAAAATGCAAAACAATTTTTCAAATGGGAGGGAAGATGATCATAACTAAGTTTAAGGATAGAAAAAATCTTATTATCCTCAGAATCTATATTTGCAAGATCATTGTCCCTAAAAGATGACCACTCTGCCAACTTTTTTGTGAACAATAGGCTACCAATGGTTCTTATTGCGAGTGGAACTCCAGCACATTTTTTCACAATATCCTTTCCAATCCCTACCAACTCTTGATTGTCAGGTTCTTTTCCATCCTGAAAAGCCACTCTACAAAACAGCTCCCAAGAGGTTTCAAAATCCAAATCATTTAAGTTAAAAGGTGCAACCGTGCCCATTATTTGTGCCACTTCTGTACTACGTGTAGTGACAACGATCATACTCCCTTTTCTTCCATCTTTGAACAAGTTTTCTAATTTAAGCCATTCACCACGATTCTTAATATTCCAAACATCATCTAACACAAGTAGAAAACGTTTCCCCTCAATTTTTTGCCTTAATAGTTCGCGGGCACCATCAGATGTTTCCTGCTTAATGATCTTTTGAGCTAACGTGTTATTGGAAAGTTGATGGGATTCATCAGACACACAAACCCACATCATAAGCTCAAAATGATTTTTAACAGCCACATCATTATACACTTGCTGAGCAAGTGTCGTCTTCCCCAATCCTCCAATCCCAACTATGGGAACTACTGCGACATCATTTTTCACATCAGGGTTTAAAAGGATCCTAACAAGATGCATTCTTTCCTCGTCTCTCCCGACAACATCTTGTTTGCTCACAAATGGGTCGGTTAGTCTCCATTCATGACACTCATTCGAAGTACTCGAAACGCTCTCATGCAATTGGAGCGGATTCCTTTCATCATAAATCTCATTTAGATTCTTCCTAATTGCCCTAATTTTTCGACCCATTTTATGTGCACAAACAATTCGGTTTGATTTGGAGAAGAATATGCGTACCTCCTTCGCCATTTTATCTTTGGTCATCACTTGCCTTGCTAGCTCCTCAGCAGAGTAGGCATCCAACAAGTCTTCGGCATCAAGCAACATATCTCTCAGCTTTTGTAGCCAATCATTGATCGCTTCAGTTTTCGTGGCCTTCCTCTCAGCGTCACGAAGCACGGCTTTAATTCCAGTGACTTTCCTCTTCATAGTCTCCAAATCATCTTGGAAGTTGCAAAGAAGGTCAAGCTCTTTAGCAGCTAAAGAGCCCAGTAGCCCAATGACATTCTCAGCAATGGCTTCCATTGTTGATCGATGGGAAACTCAAATGGGGTGTCAATGATAAGGAGAGTTATACGGATAAATTGTTGGGAAATATTTGTGGATTTCTTCCCAGCATATAATGAAGCGTTTATAATTATATGTGTGTGTATGTTTATATATGTAGCTATATATAGCCTTGTTTTGAGTGCTTCACGAGGACAAAAGAATATTTGATGCTTCTGTCATTCAACGAAGTAAAAGACCACATTCTTTTCCCCACTAATAATAATAATAATATATTGACGTGAAGAAGATTAGCAAAAGAGAAACGAATAAAATGACTTGCTTTAGGAAATAGCTTCATACACGTCACGGATATATGTTCTTCAAGTTCCTACGATTGAATTTTTTTTAGTACTTCCAACAGAAAATGCCAAAACTATAATAACGTTCTTAGTTAAAGAGAATGTTAATGGAAAGTAGACAGTTACTTAGTTCTAAAGCCAGTAACGGAAAATTATTGAGGAAGGAAAGAATGAGAGACTCAGTGTGAAAAAGAATGGAGACAAACCGCAAATGCACGCTTATCTTATCGGAGAGAAAATGGTATTTTTTGGCCGGAGACATGAATTCATATGTTACCTCCGGTCCTAAATATAAGAGTTGGTTGACTAATTTGAGAATATTAAAAAAATAAGTTAAATTAGTTATTTATAATAAATAAATATTATCTTTTCTAAAATATCCTTACTAATTAAGTGTATTAGTTAGAACTGCTATTATTAGAAAGACTCCTTTGAAGGGAAAAAAAAGCACAAGTATAAGAAACAAAATGGATTGGGGGTCTTATATTTAGAACTAAAATAAAAGTGAAATGAGATCTTATATTAAGGACCGGAGTTAGTACTTATCTTGCTCAAAGAAAACAATATGACATCATCGTTCTGTGTCATGATATAACAATGAATATGTCGCATTAGATACTTATTTTGCCGTTAAATATCAAAATTGTATATTAGTGCTATATCAATGTCAATAACAAATTCAAATTAAATTAGGGCTAAAGGACACGTAGCATTTCAAACTATTTTTTTTAGGTACATCTAGCACCATAAAATATTTTGAGGTGTATCCAACGTCCTGAAATATTTTTTTCAAGTGCGTTTAATACATTTAAGTATTTTTTGATACATTCAACATCCTAACATTTTTTTGTTGTTGCAATCAGCACACTAAAATATGCTTTGGTACATCCAACACCAAAGCAAAAAAATTTCAGGGGTTTGGACGCTCCAAAAAAAAAAACTTCAAAAATACTGAATAAATCACAAAATATTTTAGAGCACCCAAGAAAATACTTTAGGATGCTGGATGTATTTTAGTCCATTGAATTAAGGAAGAATGACAAAAAAGGAAATTGAAAATTACCAAATCCCAAATCAGTTTCAATAATGACACTTTATTTAATGTTGACAATATTGAATTTGCAAATTACAACAAATTTTTGTTGACATTTCTTGTTTGGCATTTACAAATTTTTAGTTATTTTTTTGTCATTTTTTCTTAGATTAACAGTAGTTTAATCTTCAATATACAAACATGTTCTTCTCTTTCTAAAAATACTTATTTTTATGGAAAATAACACTTGTTTTATAATATCTTCATATATATTCTAAATATTTTGGTCGAAAGGAGCGTGAATTTTCCTAACTTACTGATTTGAATAGAATTTCATAACTTACTGATTGCTCAAAATTGGACCATTAAACAATTTTCCTTTTTTAATAATATAAACAATTTTCTTTTATGCTAAGCTTAAACAAATAATAGAGAACAGGAACAAATAATGGAGAAGAGGAAGATAAGGATCCTTAATTGCAAGATCCATGACGTAGCAGTGTTTTTTTTCATTATTTTTATCATTTAAAAATTAAAATATTTAACCTTTGTTCATTAAATTCAAAAGCAGGTGGTAATAGAGTTAACTTTATACAAGTGACATTACATTCGAAGAAAAATGTAACATGAAGGGGAAAAAGTCTGCCATTATATAAATTATTGTCTTTATCGGATAACAAGGACGTCAAGAAAAGAATACACGTTACTTCTGCCATTTTATTTTCAACAGGACAAATTCTTTTCTCCGTTTGAGAGAAACTCTTGATGAGAAGAATTAATTTGTTTGAGAGAAAAGAATAACAAGATTCTCATGCCTACTTTAATAAATAATTTATACATTAATAAATAGTTTCATAAAAGTAAGGGGGTGTGTGTGAGAGAGATTTTCAAGTTAAAAATAGTATTTATTCATGAACTCTTTAAGTTATGAATCTGTTTGATATTTTTTCAATAGCAAAATTACAATGACATTTCTACTTTCGAAAAAGAATGTTACCGGAAAATCACCTTTTTATGATATACCTATATTAGGATCAGAGGTAGTGTGTGTATCAAATATTTAGATTTGATTTTTCCAACACCATATATACAGGGATCTTCAAGCATCAAACAAGGAATCTCAAAGGCAGATTTAAAGTTTGTGCGAACTGTGAGACCCAATTATGAATATTCCCATATTCTTTATTCTAACAAATAATAAAGGACCTCGAATAAGTGAAGGTAACAAGACACCAACTCTTTATTCCAAAAGAGCATTTGGAATGTGAACAATTTTGAAAACCCTGCATGTACATATGATACATATATTAGATTCTTTGTGGACGCTTGATGTGATGCCAAAACAGAGCACTTTATGAGTTTAAGCCTCTTTAATAATGACGTGACACTGTTTATATATTATGGAAAAGATGCCAATTTAGAGCATTCTTAGAAGAGTTCAATTAGTCTCTGTAATTATGAAGTGAGATTTGCTGTTCTATTGTGAATCAAAATAACTGCAACCATCAATTTGAAGCTTCCCTAATGATGTGAGATTCTTTATATATCCACTTTGAAAACCTTGAAATATGCTCGATTAACAAAAATAGTTATATCATTATTATAATTACATGGATTCTTGCCTTTACCAAGAAATGTTCTTCTTTGTTTTGTGGAGTTTTTGATGAAGATAACTTCCGCACAAGTTAATGAAACTGCAATAATACTCATGAGATAAAAAAAAAAAAAAGAAAGATCGACTGAAGGGTTTTTTTCCCCCCTGTTTGAATTAAGAACAAGAGTAATTAAACAGAACAACTCAACATGTCAAAGCTGTTAGTGAAAGAGAAAACGTGAGTACAATATTTACAAATATCTGCTGTCAAATTATTCTGTACGTAGATTTTCTTCAAGTTCTTGTATGCCCACAGATCATTGCCGAGGCAACCTCATTAGTCTGTCATTATGGTTTTAAAATTTTCTGTCCCTCATTAGAATTTCTAACAAATTACTTGAAAACTCACTACTAAAGAGGGAATACGGTTTTGGTGCACAAGACCTCATAATTAAGGCAAATCCATATCCATAAGATATAAGAAGTCCACCTCATAATTTCAACGATTTAATCATTCATTTGGAAACACAAGGAAAAATTAAACAGGATTAATTGTGGGTAAAGGTCTTTTTAAAAGCAGTAAAACCACCACCCGGAAGATCCTATAATGCACAAGAAAACTCTAATTGACTTAGATAGAGTAGAAATAACATTTGGACTTTATCGACATTAATATACAAAGAATTGGCGTCCAACAAGATGCTGCAATGATGTGAGCGCTTTATTGAGTCTGGAAATAAGTCCAGAACACGTAGCCCATCTTTGGTTTCTGGATACCCCTTTCTCTCTTATCTATATCCAAAGTACTAGGCTGTCTTTAGGATTTGGGAGCACGCCTTGCATGCTTTGTTACATTAATTTTGTATGATCAAGATTTAATTTAAATTTACTTTATATTTTAAGTTAGTTTTTATTTTGATAGACATGTAATTTAAAAAAAGATAATTTTATAATTCTCACTTTTAAAAAAATCATTAAAATAAATGTACATGAGAATTTTTGAATTTGTATTTTACTTAGAAGTAGGATCAAACTGACAGCCTCTCACCTATAAAAGAATATCAACGTTATTAGGTTACAAGACCTTTTTTCTTTTCTGAAAAAGAAAATCTCCTTTAATCAAATCTTAGCAAGTCAACGGCATGTAAAATTAATACGAGTATCTGAGTTAAAACAAAAATAAAGAAATCTTCCTCCCTGTAATTTTTTTAGACCGATGGCATAGACAACAGGCATAAAAGTCTCTTATTTTAGATCAGTTGTTAACGCATTGTCTGCTTTGTTACATTAATTTTGTACGGTCAAGATTTAATTTAAATTTATTTTATATTTTAAGTTTGTTTTTATTTGGCTAAAATATACTTTTGGTCCTTTAATTTTACATAAAGTTTCATTTTGGTCCCTTTACTTTAAAAAGTAAGCTTTTAGTCCTCTAACCTAGAATCGTTAACAAAAAAATTGAGCTCTTGAATGTTGATAAAGCATTACTAAATGCTATAATATTAAGTTTAATTTTCAAAACAACAATTATTGTTACAAAAAACATTATTTAAGACTAACAATTTCAGGATTAAAAAACTAAAAGTATACTTTTTAAAGTTAAGGGACTAAAATGAAACCCTACATAAAATTAAGAGACCAAATATATACTTTAGCCTTTTTATTTTAAGAGACATGTAATCTAAAACAAAGATAATTTTATAATTCTCACTTTTAAAAAAATCATTAAAATAAATGTACAAGAGAATTTTTGAATTTGCACTATACTTACAAATAGGATTAAACTCACAACCTCTCAATTACAAGAGAATACCGATATTGTTAGGCTACAACGCCTTTTTTGGTGGAAACGAAAATCTCCTTTAATTAAATCGCAGCAAGTCAACAGCATATAAAAAATGAGTCAAAACAAAAATAAAGAAATCTCCATGATTGTAGACCACTGAGCTCGCTGTCATACTGATAAATAAATAAGGAAGAAATCATCAAGTCCCTCTCGTTAGGGTTAAAAAAAATTTTAAATTACCTTGTTAAAAACAATTTTACCATGTATAAGATCAGTATGTGAAAATAATATTATCTTAATTTGTATAAAAATATTTTTTTGAGTATTTTTAAGAATAAGCATACAGCAACCGTTCTATTTAAACAGGCCATGGAAAAGAAAGTTTAAAATGTACTGTATGACATATTTTTAAATATTATTTAACTTTTTAAATGGTTTTGTAAAACATACGGTGTAAAATATATTTTTGGCAAAATTAATATTTTAGTCCTTCACTTTTAAAATTCACTTTTTGGTAGTTAAAAAAAACTTTAAACTCACTTATAAGTCAATCTCTTAATTATGACTTGATGCGACTTAATTCCTAAACTTTCGATTGGCCTCTGATTCCCTTGTCTTTTAATTTTTTATATTACCATTCTTATTATCCATAACTCATCTTATGTGACAAAGTTGTGTTTCCAACTCAGATCCACATGGCTCCTCCCTCCCAAAAACTAAGGTTTTAGTTCTTCAAGTTTAAACTGAGTTTTTAGTTAAAAAAAACTTTAAATTTTCTTATAATTCAGTCCCAACTTAATTCCCGAACTTTTGAGTGGCGTATGACTTCCTCATCTTTTAATTTTTTTTTATATTACTATCTTCATTGTTTATAACTGATCTTATCTCCCATGCTTGTCGGCAAAATCCTCATTAGCATCTTTTTCTTGAGCTCATATTGACACCAAGCATTTTAGTCAGAGCAGTCAATAAAATTTTGCTCTTTTGGTGAAGGAAAAAATAAATAAAAAAATTGATATTCAACAACGTCCACGAAATTCCTCATCTATTAAGAAAATAATTGACGGACACAACAAATATTTAAGAAAGCCATTTTATTATTTACTCTGAAACCATTTCTTTTTGTTTTTAAATAAAAAATATTTTGGCCCAAGTAGCTCTTAATTCAAAATATTGTCTTGAACGTGACATTCCATAAGAAGATTTTAACTCAAAACTGTGCGAAGACTGTATAATGTAAGCATTTAAGCGGAATAATGCTAACCCATAACATGTGATATCATTTAAGCAATTACATTTACACAACATCAAATCCGGGAAATATAAAAATTCTACTTCAGCACAATTTCCACAATTTGTTCATTGATTAACAGAGTCAATAGTGATTCAAAGTCCTTTTAAAAGAGTTCAGACCACAACTTCGAAGATTCCGTAAATGCGCAAGAAATAGAATTTGGACTTGACCAGCAGCGGCAGCAACATCTTTTCCTGAACAAGTAACATAGCAGCGGCACGCACAAACACATGATGAGGACTCCAAGAGAAAGTTTAAGAAAGAATAGTAGGGAATATAAGCCGCGTGAAACAATCCATCAAGAGAAGAATGGAGTTAAAGGTCATACCTTGATTTTGTTGAAACGGATGATCAGAAAGCCAATTGTTTATTCACCGGGCCAATAAACATTTGGTATGTGAGCAAGTCCTGGCCAATCCACACCCTTTAAATCCGGTCCGTATCTTTGCTTGAAAGCAAAGCAACCACTGACATGAAAATGTTGCAATGATGTGAGACTCTTTATTGAGTATGGAAGTGATGCCAAAGAAGTGCAGCCAGAGAGGCCAAGAGACTGCAATGATGTGAGATTTTCGATGGACTCTGGAAGTGATGCCAAAGAAGTGCAGCCAGAGGGGCCAAGAGACTGCAATGATGTGAGATTTCCGATGGACTCTGGAAGTGATGCCAAAGAAGTGCAGCCAGAGGGGCCAAGAGACTGCAATGATGTGAGATTTCCGATGGACTCTGGAAGTGATGCCAAAGAAGTGCAGGCAGAGAGGTCAAGAGACTGCAATGATGTGAGATTTCCGATGGACTCTGGAAGTGATGCCAAAGAAGTACAGCCAGAGAGGTCAAGAGACTGCAATGATGTGAGATTTCCGATGGACTCTGGAAGTGATGCCAAAGAAGTGCAGTTAGAGAGGTCAAGAGATTGCAATGATGTGAGATTTCCTATGGACTCTGGAAGTGATGCCAAAGAAGTGCATACACAGAGGTAAAGAGACTGTAATGATGTGAGATTTCCGATGGACTCTGGAAGTGATGCCAAAGAATTACAGCTAAAGAGGCTAAGAGACTGCAATGATGTGAGATTTCCGATGGACTCTGGAAGTGATGCCAAAGAAGTGCAGGGAGAGAGGTTAAGAGACTGCAATGATGTGAGATTTCTGATGGACTCTGGAAGTGATGCCAAAGATAAACAACCATTAAGTTTTAGGGTCAACAAGTTATACAACTTGCTGATTCCTCGTGGGAGCTTCTTGAGTTTACGATTCCCACTTAAATCAAGATATCTCAAATGCTTCAGGTCTCCAATGCTCTCTGGAATTTTCAACTCTTGATCTACAAGAACCAATACACGTAAGCTCTTTGGAAGTGATGTTGTAGGCCTGCAAATTAGATTAAAAACTCTTGACGAAGACTAACTCAAGATAAATTCCAAATCCCCTTGTAGGAACAAAATTGTTCTCATTTTTTTGGTGTTGGCATTGCCAAGTGAAAGC
The DNA here is from genome assembly GCF_004799145.2 of Neltuma alba. Taxonomy (NCBI): domain Eukaryota; kingdom Viridiplantae; phylum Streptophyta; class Magnoliopsida; order Fabales; family Fabaceae; genus Neltuma; species Neltuma alba. The sequence goes on from NW_021635165.1 coordinate 165,887, forward strand.
TTCCAAGCACCATCAAAATGACTTGACATATGACGAATCCCATCACCAAATTTCTCTTCTTCTATCTTTTCACTTGTGACAATGTAACACTCATTTATAACTCAATCTCTTAACTACAAGTTGATGTGATTTAATTCCTGAACTTTCGATTGGCCTGTGATTCCCTCGTCTTTTAATTTTTTATATTACCATTCTTATTATCCATAACTCATCTTATGTGACAAAGTTTTGTTTCCAACTCAGATCCACATGTCTCCTCCTTCCCAAAATCTCCATGCCAGTTCACCACCTCTTCTGATGCTCCCCAACTCAGCGTTTTCCATTCAGCTTTGGTGATGACACCATCTCCCATGCTTGTCGTCAAAACCCTCATTAGCTTATTTTTCTTGAGCTCATATTGACGCCAAGCATTTTAGTTAGAGTCAGTAAAAGTTTCCCAAAACATTGATTCAATTATTTTACTCTTTTGGCGATAAAATAAAAAAAAATTGACATTCAACACCGTCCACGAAATTCCTCATCTATTAAAAAAATTGACAAACACAACAAGTATTTAAGAAAGCCATTTTATTATTTACTCTGAAACCATTTCTTTTTGTTTTTAAATAAAAAATATTTTGGCCCAAGTAGCTCTTAATTCAAAATATTGTCTTGAATGTGACATTCCATAAGAAGCTTTCAACTCAAAACTGTGCAAAGACTGTATAATGTAAGCATTTAAGCGGAATAATGCTAACCCATAACATGTGATATCATTTAAGCAATTACATTTACACAACATCAAATCCGGGAAATATAAAAATTCTACTTCAGCACAATTTCCACAATTTGTTCATTGATTAACAGAGTCAATAGTGATTCAAAGTCCTTTTAAAAGAGTTCAGACCACAACTTCAAAGATTCCGTAAATGCGCAAGAAATAGAATTTGGACTTGACCAGCAGCAGCAGCAGCAACATCTTTTCCTGAACAAGTAACATAGCAGCGGCACGCACAAACACATGATGAGGACTGCAATAGAAAGTTTAAAAAAGAATAGTGGGGAATATAAGCCACGTGAAACAATCCATTAAGAGAAGAATGGGGTTAAAGGTCATACCCTAATTTTGTTGAAACGGATGATAAGAAAGCCAATTGTTTATTCACCGGGCCAATAAACATTTGGTATGTGAGCAAGTCCTGGCCAATCCACACCCTTTAATTTCGGTCCGTATCTTTGCTTCAAAGCAAAGCAACCATAGACATGAAAATGTTGCAATGATGTGAGACTCTTTATTGAGTATGGAAGTGATGCCAAAGAAGTGCAGCCAGAGAGGTCAAGATATTGCAATGGTGTGAGATTTCTGATGGACTCTAGAAGTGATGCCCAAAAAGTGCAGTCAAGGAGGTAAAGAGACTGCAATGATGTGAGATTTCCGATGGACTCTGGAAGTGATGCCAAAGAAGTGCAGCCAAAGAGGTGAAGAGACTACAATGATGTGAGATTTCCGATGGACTCTAGAAGTGATACCAAAGAAATGCATCCAGAGAGGTCAAGAGAGTGTAATGATGTGAGATTTCCAATGGACTCTAGAAGTGATGCCAAAGAAGTGTAGCCAGAGAGGCTAAGAGACTGCAATGATGTGAGCTTTCCGATGGACTCTGAAAGTGATGCCAAAGAAGTACAGCTAGAGAGGTAAAGAGACTGTAATGATGTGAGATTTCTGATGGACTCTGGAAGTGATGCCAAAGAAGTGCAGCCAGAGAGTTTAGGGGACTGCAATGATGTGGGATTTTTGATAGACTCTGGAAGTGATGCCAAAGAAGTGCAGCCAGGGAGGTCAAGAGACTGCAATGATGTGAGATTTCTGATGGACTCTGGAAGTGATGCCAAAGATGTGCAGCCAGGGAGGTAAAGAGACCGCAATGATGTGAGATTGCCGATGGACTCTTGAAGTGATGCCAAAGAAGTGTAGCCAGGGAGGTTAAGAGACTGCGATGATGTGAGATTTCTGATGGACTCTTAAAGTGATGCCAAAGAAGTGCAGCCAGGGAGGTTAAGAGACTGCAATGATGTGAGATTTCCAATGGACTCTGGAAGTGATGCCAAAGAAGTGCAAACAGAGAGGTTAAGAGACTACAATGATGTGAGATTTTCGATGGACTCTGGAAGTGATGCCAAAGAAGTATAGTCAGGGAAGTAAAGAGATTGCAATGATGTGAGACTCCCTATCCACTCTGACAACCATTTGCCACCAAATTCACCAATAATCAGTTCTCTGATTGTGGGTGGCGGCTCTAAAGCTTCTAAAATTATCTCATCATCATCAACATCATGCTCACATTCTTCCACAGATGGACGTAAACATGTCCCCCACCTTAAGGCCAGTCCTTTAAGGTATAACATTTTACTCAGAAACTTTGATGACTCAACCTCCTTTACCTTTCTCCGCTACCTTCTCAAATATGTAATCTCCAAATTTCCCCTCAAACAAATCAGATCGCATAGCTCAGTTATCCTTACACCACCACCACTCACTTCATCCACAACAAAGGTTGTCAGTGTTTGGAGACTAGTCAAACACCCCAAACCACATGGCATACGTAGCAAGTGCCAACAACCATCCAATTCAAGATGTCTGAGTCTTACCAATCTCTTCAAGTCCCTAGGAAGTTCTATTAAAGATGTACAACAATTAAGTATTAAGGTCAGCAAGTTATGCAACTTGGTAATTCCTCGTGGGAGCTTCTTAAGTGCCTTATTATTGCTTAAGTCTAGAAATCTCAAATGCTTCAAGTCTCTGATACTCTCTGGAATTTTCAACTCTTACTTTACAAGAACCAATACACATAAGCGCTTTGGAAGTGATGTTGTAGGCCTGCAAATTAGATTAAAAACTCTTGATGAAGACTGACTCAAGATAAATTCCAAATGCCCTTTGCCAAGTGAAAACTTCCAAGCACTGTCAAAATGACTTGACATATGACGAATCCCATCACCACATTTCTCTTCTTCTATCTTTTCACTTGTGACAATGTAACACTCATTTTTAGTGATTGATTGTGCTAGATCATGTATGAGATCATGCATCTTACATGACCATATGTCACCAAGAGAATCTTGCACCACATCTCGAAACAAACACCTCGACAACAACTGCTTGAAATGCTCATCACCGGCATCTTCCAAGCACCTATTTTTATCCAAGGATTGAATGAACCCCTCAGCTATCCACAGCCAAATTAGTGTTTCTCTCTCAATCCCGTAGTCTTTTGGAAACAAAGAGCAAAATGCAAAACAATTTTTCAAATAGGAGGGAAGATGATCATAACTAAGTTTAAGGATAGAAATGATCTTATTATCCTTAGAATCTATATTCATAAGTTCATTGTTCCTAAAAGATGACCACTCCCTCACTCCTAACTTTTTTGTGAACGATAGGCTACCAATGGTTCTTATTGCGAGTAGAACTCCAGTGCATTTTTTCACAATATCCTTTCCAATCCCTACCAGCTCTTGATTGCCAGGTTCTTTTCCATCCTGAAAAGCCACTCTACAAAACAGTTCCCAAGAGTTTTCAAAATCCAAATCATTTAAATTAATAGGCGCAACCGTGCCCATTATTCACGCCACTTCTGTACTACGTGTAGTGACAACGATCATACTCCCTTTTCGTCCAACCCTGAACATGTTTTCTAATTTAAGCCATTCCCCACGATCCTTAATATTCCAAACATCATCTAACACAAGTAGAAAACGTTTCTCCTTAATTTTATGTCTTAATAGTTCGAGGGCACCATCAAATGTTTCGTGCTTAATGATCTTTTGAGCTAACATGCTATTGGAAAGTTGTTGGGATTCATCAGACACAGAAACCCACATCATAAGCTCAAAATGATTTTTAGCAGCCACATCATTATACACTTGTTGAGCAAGCGTCGTCTTCCCCAATCCGCCAATCCCAACTATGGGAACTACTGAGACATCATTTTTCACATCAGGGTTTAGAAGGATCCTAACAAGATGCATTCTTTCCTTGTCTCTCCCGACAACATCTTGTTCGCTCACAAATGCGTCGGTTTGTCTCCATTCATAAGACTCATTTGAAGTGGTCGAAGGGCTCTCATGCAATTCGAACGGATGCTTCTCATCATAAATCTCATCTAGTTTCTTCCTAATTGCCCTAATCTTACAACCCATCTTATGAGCACAAACAAGTCGATTTGATTTGGAGAAGAATATGCATACCTCCTTTGCCATTTTATCTTTGGTCATCACTTCCCTTGCTAGCTCCTTTGCCATATTTAGAACCAAAATAAAAGTTAAATAAGATCTTATATTAAAGACTGGAGTTAGTACTTATCTTGCTCAAAGAAAACAATATGACCTCATCATTCTGTGTCATGATATAACAATGAATATGTCGCATTAGATACTTATTTTGCCGTTAAATATCAAAATTGTATATTAGTGCTATATCAATGTCAATAACAAATTCAAATTCAAATTAAATTAGGGTTAAGGGACACGTAGCATTTCAAACTATTTTTTTAGGTACATCTAGCACCCTAAAATATTTAGAAGTGTATCCAACATCCTAAAATATTTTGTCAAGTGCGTTTAATACCTTTAAGTATTTTTTGATGCATTCAACATCCTAACATTTTTTTTTTTGGTTGCAATCAGCACACTAAAATATGTTTTGGTACATCCAACACCAAAGCAAAAAACTTTCAGGGGGTTGGACGCTCAAAAAAAAAAACTTCAAAATACTAAATAAATAACAAAATATTTTAGAGCACCCGAGAAAATACTTTAGGATGCTAGATATATTTTAATCCATTAAATTAAGGAAGAACGACAAAAAAGGAGATTAAAAATTACCAAATCCGAAATCAGGTTTAATAATAACACATTATTTAATGTTGACAATATTGAATTTGCAAATTACAACAAAATTTTTTTTGACATTTCTTATTTGGCATTTACAAATTCTTAGTTATTTTTTTGTCATTTTTTCTTAGATTAATAGTAGTTTAATCTTCAATATACAAACATGTTCTTCTCTTTCTAAAAATACTTATTTTTATGGAAAATAACACTTGTTTTATAATATCTTCATATATATTCTAAATATTTTGATCGAAAGGAGGATGAATAACTTCATATTTGAATAGAATTTCATAACTTACTGATTGCTTAAAATTAGAAAATTAAACAATTTTCCTTTTTTTAATAATATAAACAATTTTCTTTTATGCAAAGCTTAAACAAATAATAGAGAACAGGAGCAAATAATGGAGAAGAGGAAGATAAGGATCCTTAATTGAATGATCCATGATGTAGCGTTGTTTTTTTTCATTATTTTTATCATTTAAAAATTAAAACATTTAACCTTTGTTCATTAAATTCAAAAGCAGGTGGTAATAGAGTTAACTTTATACAAATGACATTACATTCGAAGAAAAATGTAACATGAAGGGGAAAAAGTCTGCCATTATATAAATTATTGTCTTTATCGGATAACAAAGATGTCAAGAAAAGAATACACGTTGCTTCTGCCATTTTATTTTCAACAGGACAAATTTTTTTTCTCCGTTTGAGATAAACTCTTGATGAGAAGAATTAATTTGTTTGAGTGAAAAGAATAACAAGATTCTCATGCCTGCTTTAATAAATAATTTATACATTAATAAATAGTTTCATAAAAGTAAGGGGATGTGCGTGAGAGAGAGATTTTCAAGTTAAAAATAGTATTTATTCATGGACTCTTTAAGTTATAAATCTGTTTGATATTTTTTCAATAGCAAAATTACAATGACATTTCTACTTTCGAAAAAGAATGTTACCGGAAAATCACCTTTTTATGATATACCTATATTAGGATCAGAGGTAGTGTGTGTATCAAATATTTAGATTTGATTTTCCAACGCCATATATATAGGGATCTTCAAGTGTCAAACAAGGAATCTCAAAGGCAGATTTAAAGTTTGTGCGAACTATGAGACCCAATTATGTATATTCCCATATTCTTTATTCTAACAAATAATAAAAGACCTCGAAGAAGTGAAGGTAACAAGACACCAACTCTTTATTCCAAAAGAGCATTTGGAATGTGAACAATTTTGAAACCCCTGCATGTACATATGATACATATATTAGACTCTTTGTGATGTCAAAACAGAGCACTTTATGAGTTTAAGCCTCTTTAATAATGACGTGACACTGTTTATCGATTATGGAAAAGATGCCAATTTAGAGCATTCTTAGAAGAGTTCAATTAGTCTCTGTAATTATGAAGTGAGATTTGTTGTTCTATTGTGAATCAAAATAACTGCAACCATCAATTTGAAGCTTCCCTAATGATGTTAGATTCTTTATATATCCACTTTGAAAACCTTGAAATAAGCTCCATTAACAAAAATAGTTATACCATTATTATAATTATATGGATTCTTTTCTTTATCAAGAAATGTTCTTCTCTGTTTTGTGGAGTTTTTGATGGAGATAACTTCCGCACTGAAGGGTATTTTTTTCCCCCTGTTTGAATTAAGAACAAGAGTAATTAAACAGAACAACTCAACATGTCAAAGCTGTTAGTGAAAGAGAAAACACGAGTACAATATTTACAAATATCTGCTGTCAAATTATTCTGTACGTAGATTTTCTTCAAGTTCTTGTATGCCCACAGATCATTGCCAAGGCAATCTCATTAGTCTGCCATTATGGTTTTAAAATTTTCTGTCCCTCATTAGAATTTTTAACAAATTACTTGAAAACTCACTACTAAAGAGGGAATACGGTTTTGGTGCACAAGAGCTCTCAAAGGAATCTCTCAAACATAATTAAGGCAAACCCATGTCCATAAGAGATAAAAAGTCCACTTCACAATTTCAGCTATTTAATCATTCATTTGGAAACACAAGGAAAAATTAAATAGAATCAGTTGTGGGTAAAAGTCTTTTTAAAAGAATTCAAACCACCACCTGGAAGATCCTATAATGCACAAGAAAAATCCAATAGACTTAGATACAGTAGAAATAAAATTTGGACTTTATTGACATTAATATACAAATAATTGGCGTCCAACAAGATGTTGCAATGATGTGAGATGCTTTATTGAGTCCAGAAATATATCCAAAGCACGTAGCCCATCTTTGACTTCTAGATACCCCGTTTCTTGCCTTTTTATATCCAAAACACCAAGCTGGCTTTAGGATTTGGAAACGCGCATTGTATGATTGGTTGCATTAATTTTGTATGATCAAGATTTAATTTAAATTTACTTTATATTTTAAGTTAGCTTTTATTTTAATAGACATGTAATTTAAAATAAAGATAATTTTATAATTCTCACTTTTAAAAAAATCATTAAAATAAATGTACATGAGAATTTTTGAATCTGTATTGTACTTAGAAGCAGGATCAAACTTGCGGTCTTTAACTTACAAGAGAATATCAATGTTATTAGGTTACAACACCTTTTTTTTGTGAAAAAAGAAAATCTCGTTTAATTAAATCTTAGCAAGTCTAATAACTCTTAGCAAGTCAACGGCATGTAAAATTAATATATGAGTTAAAACAAAAATAAAGAAATCTTCCTCCCTCTAATTTTAGGCCTGATTCTCATACATGTTTTAAGAAATAGCTGCGTACAAGTAGTTAACCTCTATGTGGGTGTTCTATCTCGAACAAGTTACCAAGATTTATGAAGTTCTGACAATTTCAATCGGTCCACCGGAATATGCCAAAATTACAATAACATTTCGAATGGGAATGTTATTGGAAACCAGACAGTTAATTGATCACTTGCAGTGTAAAGCAACTTAATTAATTACAAGGAAACTAAAGGTTGTTTCTATAAAACCAACAGTGGGATTAACTAGAAAGGAAAGAACAACTGAGATTCTTTATAGTTGAGACAAATATATGCTTAACCTATTCGAGCAAATTGTAAAAATTTTTATAGTCGTCTTGCTCGTGCAAGTTTCAAACATTCTAAATGATAGAAAAGAATAACAAAGGCGTTAAGAAGAGAATACATGTTGCTTATGCCGTTTTCAACAGGACAAATTCTTTTCTCCGTTTAAGATAAATTCTTGACGAGAAGATTCATTTGTTTGAGAGAAAAGAATAAATACTCATACAGTAATCAATAGTTTCATGAGAGAGAGAGAGAGAGAGATTTTCAAATTTAAAATATTTATCTGTTTGAAATTTTTTTGACAGTTTTATTCAAACAGAAAATACCAAAATTACAATAACATTTCTACTTTCTAAAAAGAATATTGTTAAAGGAAAGTAGATATATTCTTGATTACTTGAAAAGCATAGTTTTGACCACGCAATCAGTAGTTGTGCTAATTAGGTTGCCATTATTGGCACTCTCAATGACGGCTCATCTCTGGTACTAATACATTCCCAATAATACGTACATTAAATTTTTTTTTATGCGATTCTTTCTGCATTCCTGAACTTCAGTTCAATTAAGGATGAATTTTTTTTTTAAAAAAAAGTATTAAATACCCAGACATCTCTAAAATATAACTAATAAAAAAACAATTATAACTTGAAAAAAAACATTGGAAGGAGTAACATTTTATCGATGAACAAATATTTTGAAAGGAGAAAAATAAATATCTCTTACCTCCACAATATCCAAAATCCTATGTTATAAAGCAACATCTGGTAATCAACCATATATGTGTGTATCAGATATCAACTATTCAAGCATCAAACGAGGAATGTCAGAGCCAGATTTTTAAAGTTTGCGTGAAGTCCGCGAACCAAATTATGAATTTCCATATTCTTAATTTCATTCCCTTCATTCTAACAAATAGTAAAGGACCTATACGTGAAGGTAACAAGACTCCAATACTTTGTTCTAAAAGAACATTTGGGATGTGGACGATTTTAAACTTCTTGCATGTACTGGTATATTGGCTCCAGTTTTTAGTACTAACCTTAGTCCTAATTATAAGACCTTATCTACAAATGAGGTCTTATAATTAGGACCGGAGATAATATAAGAGCTTGTTAGAAAGTTATATTTGATCCTTAATATAATATCTCAATCCACTTTATCTCTTAAATTTATAATTTTTCTCTAAAATATCCCTATTGATTGTAAAAGTTTTCTACAAAGAAATACTTTCAATGCATATGATTAAAAATAATAGTTTAAAAAGTCAACACATATTTGTTATAAATAATCAACTCAACTAATTTTCTTAATCTCTACATATTAATCATCTAACTCTTATATTAGGATTCGAAAGTAACATATCAGATTTCTTATATATAGACTCTTGATTTGATCTCAAAACAGAGCACTATAGTATTTTAATTAATTTGATAGTTTATCAAGGCAAAATATGATAGCTACTCGGTATTTTTTCTATACGACACATTCCTATTACACATTTCTTGTGAAGTTTTGATTTCCACAAGTTAGTAAAAGTGCAATATTGCCGAGATGAAGTTGGCAAAAAGGAAAAAAATATATCCCTGAGATGAAAACGGATGGGCTGAAGAGTGATATACTCTGTTTCAATTAAGAACAAGAGTAAGCAGAGCAATCCTACATGCCAAAAACTTTTAATGAAAGAGAAACTTGGGTACAATATTCACAACAAGTGTACATCGACTGCCAAATTCTTATGTAACTTCATCATTTAAAGCCCAATAATAGTATGTCACTGTTCAAGAACCAGCAAAACAAAATTCTAACAATGACGTTGTTCATCCTAAATAACATTCGCTGGATTGCTTTTAAGATAATTTAATAAGAAAACACAAACTCTAATGCCCTGTGCAATATTAGAATGTAGCAGTAGTGGACCTTTCAATTGCCCACATCAAGCCCATCTCAGTAACTCTTAAAGGCTGCTCGTCACTGATTTATGATGATAAAGATGGTGATACTCAGACAGTTGTGCTTATCATATACTGCTTCCTCCGGTCCTTAGAATAAGATCCACTTTAATGAAAAAATTGAACTACAAAATGAATCTTATATTAAAGATCAGAATAAGTATAACAAGATAATCTTCTTTGTCTTGCGCTCAAATCGACCTGAGGCATCAGCAATCAAATTATTACAAGTTTCACCACCACTCATGATCATGTTTTCTCGTACCAATAGATTTTCTTCAAGTTCCTGTCCACAGATCATTGCCAAAGCAACCTCATTAGTTTGCCATTATCGTTTTGAATTTTTTTGTTACTCGTTAATTAGAATTTCAAACAAAATACTTAAGATCACATTACTAAAGAGGGAAGATGGTTTTTAGTGAAGACATCTCAAAATTTAAGGCAAACCTATACACGCGAAAACTTGCGATCAAATCAAAGTTATTATTCTACTCAATATGTTGATTCGTTTGATTTTTTTTTTTCTCCGCAAGTCAGCAACTTTGAGCGAATCTTCATAATTGTCATTTTATTTCTGCTACATTGAAAAATAATTGTGATGATTAATGGTTTAAAAAAGACTTTCCTAAATAGATATGTCCTTAATAATGTGTAAGACTGGCTCAGAGACAAACCTCATAGGGATTTAAGAAAGCCATTTTATTATTTAGTCTAAAACCATTTCTTTAAAAAATATTTTGAACCAAGTAACTCTAACTCGATATATGATGGAAGTTTTGACAATTAAATAAGCTTTTAATTCAGCACAATCTGTTTTCTTCTTTTGTTATGGCAAAAAAGGTGGAATTTGATCATGCACACAACTTGAAAAATATGCAGAGTTAAAATAAGTGGTACCCGCCTTTCATGAAAAGTTTCAAGAAGTCATCCTTTCCTCCTTAATCAAAATCTGCATATGTGCACTAAAAATATTTTTGCTTACTTTATAAGTGCTTCCGTAGTGACCTGTTCCAGCTTAGCTTAGATATTTTTTTTCCGTCATTTTCCCTATGCACAGTTCAAACCTATAAAAATAATAAAAATCATCACGCACATTATTAACGAATAATATGCAATTTCACAACATCACAGCTAGGAAATATAAAAAAAAATCGCATTCCTCCAATCCTTAATATAAGACTTACTTTGAGAGTTGACATTAGTCTTATATATAAGACTTATTTCACATATTTATCAGTTTTTTTTTCAAATTAATGTTATTGATAATAGACAAGTAGGAGAAGGATAGAAAGAATTAAGGGAGATTATTAGGGTGATTTAGAAGAAAAAATCATATTAACTAATTTAATTAACATCATTAATTTACTTAAATTTGTTAATTAGATCTTATATTATAGACCAGAAGAGTATCTCACAGTTTCAACATTTTGTCCATTCATTTCAAAAACACAAGGAAACATGTACAGAATTCACTGTAGGTATAAGTCTTTTGAAAACAATTCGAACCACAACTTTAGAGATCATACAATGCACAAGAAAAATCCGTAAATGACTTATCAACAAAGTAAGGTTAATTGGTGTCCAATAAGAAGTGAAAAGGTCTCTTCTTAATACATAATTATAAAACCATTTTTAAGATGATAATCATAGTAGAAAAAGAATTGAGTTAGAGTGTTAAAACACTACCATGGTTATAAAGAGTTTGTCTTATTCTGAAAACATTCCAAGAAGCTTAGGATACATAAAACACCCATGAGTCTAACAATACGCAAGGCACAGTAATGGGCTACAAACTCAACATAAACATTCATCCCACAAAGACTTAGGGTACAAGAAATACAGAGTGCTCAACCCAGCCCTCAAGTTATACACACAAGAGTAACACAAACAGTAGAGTCTCATGGCTTCCAGCCATTTTAGCAGCACTCCATCAAATACAATCATCCAACAACCTAACAAAAGAAAGTATATGTTAACAAAATCATGGGTCATGAAATGACAATATACATAACATTACATGCCTAAACCAAATGAGGACTACTAGGTTATGCTCACATATGCCTCTGGTTGCTTCCTTTCGAGCTGAGCCAAACTAGATGGCTCTCCTAAAAAGCATTGATGAATAGCAGGGTGAGATATAAAGTCCCAGTAACCAAGTATTAATTTATGACATATATAAGTAAGATGGCAAGTTAGTGAAGTAGTGCTTAAATATAATTTAAGTAATAAATGATGTTTTAATAGATACAATCACGAGTATATCTCACCATCTACAACACAATTCATACAAAAATACACATATGCAACAACACAATGAAATATGCCCTCCCATCACTATACTCCTCCTTATAACTCGTTGACAAGGACTTGAGCTTTTTGTGCCGAGTAACCCAGCCAAAAGTCACCCCACTCACAATAAGCAACAGGCCCCCTCTTGTAACTACACCGCCCAAGAATAGACTATGGTGTAAGAGGTGTCTACCCAAGAGATCGTTCTAAATTCAAGGCCAAGAAAAAGGAAGAACTACAAGGGTCTAACAAAAAGGCCAAATATTAGAATCAGTAGTGTAGACATGCCGTGCGGGCTCCAAGAACAATTATCCTCCACATAACAAAATCCCAACCTCCACATATGAACCCCATACATAGTCACAATATATATTAAAAATATCATAGTTCTTCAAAGTAAGATGATATAATTTGAAATAAGTACAACATATTTTCATTTTATTTAATAACATAATATTAGTATATTAAATTCAACACCACAAGCAAACATAATTTCCAATAAAACACAACTCAGGTATAATTAAATCAACATACTTCTCACTTGACCAAAATTTGTCATATAAGAAAATACATACTTTATTCATAGGTATACTTTCACAAATTAATTTGAGAAAATAAAAACATAATAAACAGCTTATAATCCAAAGCATATATATAAAATAAATTAGCCCTAGTTATATCCACTCCAAGCTTAACCTCATAGCTTGAGAAATAAGAGCACAAATTATAGACTCCGAAGTACAAGATAATCTACAAATAATGTAGATAAAATTTAATATACATACAAATAAATAATGTAAATTACACAGGATTATTATTATTATTATTATTATTATTATTATTATTATTATTATTATTATTATTATTATATATTTACTACCCAAGAATTCTTCAAATAACAATTTTTCTCTACCCAAATAACTCATTCAAATTATATATATATATAAATTGTTTTTATCTAACACTGTAAAATTCTCAATTTATAACTTAAGTTTTCAGTTTTAAAATTTTTCTAATAACATATCCTTAGCCTATTTCACATTTTAAACCAATTAAAATCTCAATAATATATTAAATAATCCAAATAAGTTATTTAACTTAAATTTAATCCGTAAAAGCATTCTATATATCTTGAGTAATATATTTTTTTAACTAAATTCTTAGTTTAAAATTTTCAAAACAATCAATGAATAAATATAAACCGAACAAAATTTCAATAATATATCAAACAACCCAAATAAATTATTTAACTTAATTTTAATTGGTATGAATATGATATATATATATAAAATGATATATTTTTTAACAAAATAAATTTAATTTTAAATACCAAAAGTAACAAATAGACAAATCTAAACTGATTAAAATTAACTCCTCATTTACCTCTAAATTTCTATGGTCATCTATTGTCAAAACCCAATACTTAGTCCATACCCAAATCACAAAATTTTCTCTAAATATTAAAATGATACTACTGATATAAAGTTCTAAATATATATAGAAAATATTCATAAAAAAATCTAATAAAAAGAAGTATTTTTATGTATCTAAATGATCTTCTAAATCTTGTCTTATCCTTCAGACCTCATGTACCTTGTAAAACTTTTCACTCACTCTCACGATTTTCTTCTGTCTCTCGCTCTCTCTTTGTCTTCTCTTCATTTCTCTTCTCTGCCTAGCACCCCTTCCTCTTATTTATCTTTTTCTTTTCAACCGTGTGTTTCCTGTTTTCTTCTTCCATTTAATAACTACACCCTTCAATTTCTATCTTCAATAAATGTCCTCTCCAGAATTCTTCTTCTTCTTAAATAACATCTTGCTTTTTCACCGAATTTGGTGAAAAAGCTGGGGTGTGTTTTTTTAATAAAATATTATTTTACATTATATAATTATTTTTTAAAATTTTTTTGAAATAATAATAAATTTTTTTGAAAAAGTAATATTTAAGATGTTACAAGAAGCATAGCAGAAACATCTTTTCTTGAACAAGTAACATAATAACAGCACGTACAAACACATGCGAGGACGGCCAGACAAGGAAATTAGGCAAATGCCAAGCAAGAAAAATGAAAGAGTTGAAGTGTTTTAGCAGTCAACTCACAACTGTAATTAGAGGATAGAAATTGATAAATTTGAATGAGCTTTCATTAATTTTTCCTACTGATGCTTGGAATTTGTGTACTGAAAAAATCAATCACATAAAGTTTATAGTCAAGTGCCATGAATCAAGTGCACTGATAGTTTAGAAAGAGTGAGGAGAGGGGGAAAATAAAAGTTGGATGAAGCTGTCCATAAAGAGAAAAATGGAGTTGACGTAAATACCCTGTTTTTGTTGAAATGGATGATAAGGAAAGCGAATAATTATTCACAAAATAAGAACGTCTAGTATGTGAACAAGTTTTGGCCAAAACAATCCTTCTAATTGCCACCCGTATCTTTCATTAAAGCAGGGCAATCACACACGCGAAGATGTTGCAATGATGTGAGACTCTTTATTGTCTCTGGAAGTGATGCCAAAGCAGAACATTTGTAGAGACTTAGCTCTTGCAATGATGTGAGACTTCCAATGGACTCTGGAAGTGATGCCAAAGCAGAGCAATCAATGAAATGTAGTATTTCCAATGATGTAAGACATCCAATGGACTTTGGAAGTGATGTCAAAGCAGAGCAGTTGAAGAAATGTAGTGTCTGCAATGATGTGAGATTCCCTATGGACTTTGGAAGTGATGCCAAAGCAGAGCAATTATTAGGGAGCAGCTTTTGCAATAATGTGAGACTTCCAATAGACTATGGAAGTGATGTCAAAATATATACTTGCAGAGTAGCTGTTGAGGGTTAGCATTCGCAATGATGATAGACTTCCAATGGACTCCAGAAGTCATGCCAAAGTAGAATGATTAAAGATGCGTACTGATAGGTGTAATGTTTGCAATGATGAGAGACCTCCAATGGACTTTAGAAGTGAAGCCAAAGCTAAGAAGTGTGAAAGGTGTAACTCTTGTAATGATGTGATACTTCCAATGGACTCAGGCAACAATGTTAAAGCATAGCAATTGTTAAGGTCTAACATTTGCAATGATGTGAGACTTCCAATGGACTCAGGAACTGATGTCAAAGCAGAGCAATTGGAGAGGCATAGCATTTGTAATGATGTGAGATTTCTGTTGGACTCTGGAAGTGATAATAAAGAAGTGCAATTATAGATGTGTGATGTCTGATAGACTCTGGAAGTGATGCCAAAGAAGTGTAAAGATAGAGGTCAAGAGGTTGCAATGATGTGAGTCTTCCAATGGACTCTGGAAGTGATGCCAAAGAACTACAATTGAGGATTTGTAGAGATTGCAATGATGTGAGACTCCCTATCCACTCTAACAACCATTTTCCACTAAATCCACAAATAATCAGTTCTCTGATTGTGTGAGGTGGCTCTAAAGCTTTTAAAATTATCTCATCATCATCATCATGCTTATCTTCTCCTAGAGGTGAATGTGAAGATGCCCCCAGCCTAAGGCCAGTCCTCTAAGGTATGACATGTGAAGCAGAAACTTTGATGACTCAACCTCCTTTACCTTTCTCCATTGGCATCTCAAATTTGTAATCTCCAAATTTCCCCTCAAACAAATCAAATCGCATAGCTCAATTATCCTTGCACCACCACTACTCACTTCATCCACAATAAATGTTGCCAGTGTTTGGAGATTAGCCAAACACCCCAAACCACATGGCATATGTAGCAAGTGCCAACAACCATCCAATTCAAGATGTCTGAGTCTTGCCAATCTCTTCAAGTCACTAGGAAGTTCTGTTAAAGATACACAACCATTAAGTATTAAGGTCAACAAGTTATGCAACTTAGTGATTCCTCATGGGAGCTTCTCAAGTTCGATATTCCTAGTTAAATCAAGATATCTTAAATGCTTCAAGTCTCCAATAATCTCTAGAATTTCCAACCCTTGCTCTACAAGAACCAATACACGTAAGTGCTTTAGAAGTGATATTATAGACCCGCTAATTAGATTAAAACCTCTTGATGAAGATTGACTCAAGATAAATTCCAAATGTCCTTATAGGGTGAAAATCATTCTCATTTTTTTGGTATTGGCATTGCCAAGTGGAATATCCCAGGCACCATCAAAATGAATTGACATATGACAAATCCCATCACCAAACTTCTCTTATTCTATTCTTTCACCTATGACAATGTAACACTCATTTTTAGTGATTGATTGTGCTAGATCATGTATGAGGTCATGCATCTTACCCGACCATATGTTGCCAAGAGAATCTTGCACCACATCTTGAAACAAGCACCTCGACAACAACTGCTTGAAATACTCATCGCCAACATCTTCCAAGCACCTATTTTTATCCAAGGGTTGAACGAACCCCTCAGTTATCCACAGCCGAATTAGTATTTCTCTTTCAATCTCGTAATCTTTTGGAAACAAAGAGCAAAATGCAAAACAATTTTTCAAATGGGAGGGAAGATGATCATAGCTAAGTTTAAGGATAGAAAATATCTTATTATCCTCAGAATGATATTTGCAAGTTTAATGTCCCTAAAATATGACCACTCACTCACTCCCAACTTTTTTTGTGAACAATAGGCTACCAATGGTTCTTATTGCGAGTAGAACTCCAGGACATTTTTTCACAATATCCTTTCCAATCCCTACCAACTCTTGATTATCAAGTTCTTTTCCATCCTGAAAAGCCACTCTATAAAACAGCTCCCAAGAGTTTTCAAAATCCAAATCATTTAAGTTAAGAGGTGCAAGCATGCCCATTATTTGTGCCACTTTCTCACTACGAGTAGTCACAATGATCATGCTTCCCTTTTTTTCCTTCCCTCAACAAGCTTTCCAATTCAACCATTTTTCACAATGCTCATTCTAAACATCGTCTAAAACAAGCAAAAAAAGTTTCCCCTCAATCTCCTTTATTAAATATTGTGTGACCTTATCCTTCGACAATTTGTTTTGTTATTATCAATGATGTTTTTAGCTATTCTCTTAATGTTAAAGTCACTCGATTCATCAGAAACACAGACCCACTTCTTTAGCTCAAAATGGTTTTTGACAGCCTCATCATTATAGACTTGTTGAGCAAGTATGGTCTTCTCCAATCCACCAATCCCAACTATGGCTACTACTAAAACGTTACTTTTCACATCAAGAGGGTTTAAAAGGATGTCAACAATTTGCATCCTTTCATTGTCTCTCCCTACAACATCTTCCTTCCTCATAAATGAGTGGGTTTGCCTCTAGTCATAAGACTCAATGGAAGCACTAAAAGATATCTCACTCAAATGCAAATTGTTCTTCTCACTGAAAATGCCATCAAGTTTCTTCCTAAGGGCCCTAATTTGACAACCCATTTTAGCAGTACAAATAGTTTGATTGTTTTTGGAGAAGAATAAGCGTACCTCCTCCACCATTTTGTCTTTGGTCATTGCTTCCCTGGCAGGCTCATCAATGGCATCTAACAAGTCTTCCGTATCAAACAGCACATCTTTTAGCTTCTATAGCCAATAGTTGATTAGATGACTCTTCATGGTCTTTCTCTTGGCATCAAGGAGTACGGCTTTGATTGCAATGACCATGCTCTTCATGCTCTCCAAATCATCTCGGAACTCACTAATGAGATCAAGCTCTTTAGAGGCCAAAAAGCCCAATAGCCCACTGACTCTGTCAACAATGGCTTCCATTGATTAATTCAAAGCAAATGTAATTGATGGGTTTGTATGAGGAGAGTAATATGGATAATTGTTGGATGATATGTGATAATGTACCTCCCACAATGAAGCATATACAAGTATATATAGCCTTGTTTTGGATACTTCTTGAGAGTAAAAGAATATTTGATGCTTCTGTCATCGAACAAAGTAAAAGACCAAATTCTTTTCTCCACTTACAATAAATAAGTGATGTAAGGCTACTAGAGAGAAATGAATAAAGTGATTCTCATATATGCTTTAGGAAATAGCTTCATACCGTTAAAATAGAAGCCTTTGTAATTATTAGTGTGTCGTATTACTCAATACGACACCTGCCTTCTTTAACCTTCTTGGTTTTACTTCCTTCTAATTATTGTATAAATAGGGATCAATCCTTGAATCATAAACAGGGGGTCCATGAGATGTATAGTGTTTTTCAGTCCAATAATACGTGAATTCTCCATTTAGTTTCCTTCTGTGTAGTTGATTGATATTAGGCCTATTATTCAACATGGTACCAGAGCCGAGGGTTTTCCCTCTTTTTGGATAGTAAGCCCAGTTCTTTCCCTAAACCTAGAATTTAGTCTTTTCCCACTTCAATAGAGATAGCCTTTCATGGCGGATGAGAAACCTGTGGCCGAAAACCTTCCTTTCACTCATCCCTTATACCTTTATCCATCAGACACGCAAGGCACCTCCATTATCTCTCATGTTCTTATCGGTACAGAAAACTACACAGTTTGGAGTCGAGTGATGAAGATCGCTCTTTTAAGGAAGAATAAATTGGTATTTATCTCTAGAGCCTACAAGAAGGAAATGCATGACCAGACATTGCACGATCAATGGGAGCGATGCAATGTCGTGGTCTTGTCTTGAATCCTCAATTCACTTTCAAAAGAACTCGTAAATGGAGTTATTTTCTTCCAAAACGGACACCACGTATGGCTGGATCTCAAGGAGAGGTTTGATAAAAAGAACGGAGCTTGAATCTTTGCCCTTCATTGTGAAATCACCTCCCTGAGGCAGGGATCCCTCTCAATTGCCGCATATTTCTCAAAGTTGAAGGAGCTTTGGGAAGAACAATTGGCGTTAGTTACTCTCCCTTCTTGTACATGCGAGACCCAAGGGACTTATACTCAGATCATCCAAGAACAGAAGCTTCTTCAGTTCTTGATGGGCCTCAATGACTCATATCATCACGCAAGAAGCTAGATCCTCCTGATGAACCCTCTACAGGAGTGAATGAAGCTTACACTATGATCATTCAGGATAAGACTCAGAGATCAATTACCAATAATGACAAGCCATCCTCAGGAGAAGGAATCACAATGACTGCCAGGGGACGTGGTCGTGGAAGAGGCCGCGGATGAGGGGAGAGCATCTTGAATGTACTCACTGCAAAAGGAAAGGACACCTGAGGGAGAATTGTTACTAGATAGTTGGGTACCCTCCTAACTTCAAAGGAAACAGAATCAAACATAACAAAGAACCAGGACAAGCTGTGACTGATTTACCTTATGATCCAGAAGCACATGCCAATAAAGCAACCACGGTAGCACCAAGATTTACCAAAGAGCAATACCAAAAAATCTTGGAGCTTCTTCAAAAGGAATCAGAGACCACGGTTCATACCCTGACTGATACAGGTTTGGCAATTCCTAATACTTATAAAGTATCTTATGTTAATTGGATTCTTGATTCTGGAGCCACAATACATATGGTAGGAAGCCTAGACTTACTTGAGAACTATAGGGTTTATGATGGTCTTATTCAATCTATTAAAATACCTGATAGAAATTGTGTACCTATAACTCGTATAGGAACAGCTAGAATATCTAATGATATAGTCATCACAGATGTCTTGCATGCTCTACTACTTAAATTCAATCTCATATCGATTTCTAAATTTACAAGGGAGTATAAGTGCATTGTTTCCTTTTTCCCTAACCTCTGTGTAATGCAGGGCCTTTAGGATGGGAAGATGAGGATGATTGGTAAAGAGATTAGTGGTTTATACTACTTGAAAATTGCTAGATCTAGTTATGTTGCTAATATTATCCAAAATGGTTATAGAATTGCTGATCGTTCTGATGTTTGTCTTTGGCACCAAAGATTGGGACGTGCCCTTTTTTTTTGTTACGAAGCATCTGAATTTTGTAATGAAGGAAAGTTCTTTGATGAATAAAGTTTACGATGTTTGTGCTTAATCAAAGCAAACAAAATTCCCTTGTACTACTAGTTATATAAAAACTAAGCAAGTTTTTGAGCTTTTACATATTGATGTTTAGGGTCCATTGTTCACCAAATAACTTGACCGCAAGTGGACGGGTCACAAGTAATATAAAAAGTATCGTTCCCTTAGAGACTAAGGCTAGATGAGTTGAAAAATCATAATTGTGTATTTGATTAGGTTAAGTGAAATAATTGTTGTAAAAGAGTTTGTGAAATGAAAGTTAAGAAAACAATGGTTTAAAGCAGTATAAAATCAAATCGACCTTGACACAATTAATAGACTAGGGTTATTCTTCACTAAAGTACTTCATGAAACTGGATTAATTACTTCTCAAATAGTGTTTTACAATAAATTCAGTTAGCTTGGGATTATAGAATTGATTAAGCTTTCTCAAGTCAAAACCAAATGTTGCAAACACCATTAAAACACAGCAATCTCTTGCACTTGTTTGAAAAGGTTGCTCTTTAAAAACCAAAACCCATTTGGTCTATGCTAGGTCAACAAATACATCTCTGATCAATCGACAAACCATCTATTCACTCAAATAAATTTCTGGACTAGCATGTTTTTACCTAAGTTCACGAATTAGTTTAACTTTCTCAAATTAAACTAATCAATCAATCAATCCAAATGATGGCCAGACAAAAGGAAGCATTAAGCTCAAAGTAAAAACAACTGAATATTATCATTAACACTAAAGAGATAGTAAAACCCAAGTCTCAATCCATACAATAGATCAAAATAACCCTAGAAAAACGGATTTAGCTATACATGGCAAGTAAAGAACTACAACTATAGGAGTATCTAGTAGTCATAGCAGAAACAAGAAGGGAAGAAGAAGGAAACCCAAAAATTCAAGATACAAGCTTTGAATCTCTTCTAGCTTCAAGCCCAAAGGTTCCAAGCCTCCAAAACTCCAAACCCTAGCAGAGCCAGCCTCCAAAATTGCTCCAAAAGTCGAACTCTCTCTGAAAACCCCTGTGTCCACCTCTATATGCCCTAATTTTTTAAGTTAGGAAGTAAAACGCACAACAGCGAAGGGCCAGGCGCCGCGGCGGATTTCACTGAACAGGTTGCTACTGAGGTAGCTTGGGCACCGCGGCGGATTTCACAGAGGCGCAGTCCTCCCTTTCTGTGTGATCCGCCGCGGCGTTTTCTTCCATAGGCCGCGGCGGATGGCTTCTTTTCAGCTCTTTCTCCATTCTTTACTCTCCTCAGGCTTTGTTTCCTGCAAAATTGACTTATAAACCCAATAAAAGAATGTTAAATCAGCTTAATTCAGTAGGAATTTTGAGAGGTTATCACACCCCCAAACTTACACTTTTGCTCGTCCTCGAGTAAAACAACAAACCAGCGACTAAGTGACAAAATTGCACATTGAAGATTGTAGGAACAGTTGTATCCTCATTAAATGCTCAAGACACTATACAGGATAGGAAATTACTGAATCACCTAAAGAAACAAGTTTTATGAACTTAAAACAAACTTTCAATGATTTTGGAGTGTGAGTGTGTGTATAGAGTCAATGAGCATCTCTTAAGATACGGTTTCAGTGGAATGAGAGACTTTAGCCAACATACTAACCTTCAACCGTATCTTTTCATAAGCCTAACTTCTTCTCTCTCTCTGTTTACAACTCACCCCATATACATTTGAAATCAAAGGGACTTTTCGGCTTATAATGTGGCCAAGAGGTCATGGCTTAGGAAAGAAAGGGGAAAGTAGATCATACAAATACTTTGAGATAAATAGATATTCAACAATCAGAACTTACTTCAACCACTTTCATTCTCCCAAACTTGTACCACAATTATTTGTATATAGATAAGTATACACTTTTTTTTTGTTTTTTTTTGTTTTTTTTTTCAAAGTAAAAACAACTTAGCACCTGACACTTTAACTTGTCAGAATAACTGACTACCTTTTCAACCTTTCAAATCTCCACATTTCATCAAACCCCTTATCCTTTCAACTTCCATTTATCTCAAAGCTAGGGATTTCATGGTTTTTCTCAATTGGTTTTGGGTTAGGAAGAGGTTAGGGTTTGAAACAAAACTTGAACATATATATATTTTTTTTAAAGCTCAAAGCATGGGTTCAAAGGATAAAACCTATAAAGTCAGCTTGAAAGGCTCAAACGCATTTAAGAACTGCCCTAATCCTTTTTCAAATTCATATAGAACAAACTATAAACTTTGAGAAATCAGAAGAAGGTTATGAAACAATTTAGTTGAAACAAAAGTATATAGGCTAAATTATCCACTCAACCTCAACATAACCCCTTGAAATGAATATCCACTCAACCTCAACATAACCCCTTGAAATGTCTTGACCCTTTTTGTGCATTAGCTTCTCCAAAATTAAAGAAACATAGGTTTTAACCTCACAAATCAAGTATCGAAGAGCAATTCAAAACTTCCTAAACATAGTAACCAAGCATTTTGTTCAATCATTGGACCATTCATACATCCTCAACTACCACTTGCCACTTCAGCTTATATTTCATAAAATCAACCGAGCAAAAATTTAAGCTGACAAAATTTCTACTGTTTCAGCTGTTTCAAATTTTCTCAACAAAATGACCTTTCAAAAATTTTCAAATATAACCCTGTTATCCACAAAATTTTCAAATTTAATCCTGTTATCCACAAAACTTTTGTCCTGATATCCACACAAAATTCCTATTATCCAAAAATTTCAATCCTCACCCCCAAACTTAAAATTGACTGTGTCCTCACTGTCAACAAGGGGAAGTAAAGATCAGGGCATGCAGGCAGAATTGAAAAAAAAAACAATAAATTCGCTGCATAAAAGGTCAAAATTTCGCTTTTCTTCCTGTACAAGTATATCAGTATGCACAACTATCAATAGTATCATCATCAGATAAGCATTATGAAATCATCAATTACTAAAGACATCCACAAATTAATCAATCAAAAGATCTGTTAACCATTCACATGTTCAATCATTTCGCAATAGTTAATGCTGTGAAAATCAGCAATGATAGATATTGGTCAACAGTCAGAATCAGTTCAACAGGCCATCAGTAGCCTTGCCAGAATCATAGAAGCAATAACACACAAAATAGATCAAAATGCAATAAAATTCATAAACAAAAAAATGACAAAAGCAACAAAACAAGCAACAAAGCAGCAGAAATGGCCCCAGCTAGTCCTCCTCCTCCTCAGAATGCTCATCCCCCTGATCCTCATCACCCTCTGCATATGGATCGACAGCCATATCATCGCCTGAGCCAATACCAGCCCCAGAAGTTCCAGCTTCATGCTCCTCTTCCGGTGACTCTGCCTCAGTGCTTGTATCCTCCACATCCGGCGCGTCAATGGCCAAGTTCCTTGCAATCTGGACTAATAGCTCCTCCATGCGCCTTTGTCTACGTCTCTTGTGACATATCTCTCTGTCCAATTTCTCATGAAGGAGATCCAAGCTTCTAGTGGTAGGGTCAACACTGGCACTGGCTTGAGCTTCCTGTTGCCTCCTATATTCGTCAGGGAATTATTCAGCAAACAGGGCTTCAGTGATCCGTTGTTGTTCTCGTTCAGGCACCAGATTAGAGTAGTTGAATGGTGACACAGGTTTGAACTTTCGGTCTTTGTCTTTCCACTCTACCCCTGCTTTAGATAGCAGATCCGAGATGAGGTGAGGCATGACGAGATTTGTATTGTGGGCTCTGCAGGCATCCCAAATAGCATCAAAAATCAATTTTGGTACATCTACTGTTGCCTTGATCATAAGTAGATAAATCAGGAGTGCCAGATTCCTTGGGGCTTCACTGAGATGCGTGGTTGGCATAATGTTTCTTGTGACAATATGCAACCAAATTTGGCCTCCGGTATCATGTCTTTTCTCAGAATATATGCCTGGCCTCTCTTAGGCCGCACCCACATCTCCTTAGAACCGGTGAGTGTTGCTGAGATGGCATCAAGGGGAATCTCCTTCTGATGGTTGAGATAATACTGATATTGGCACTTGTCCACCTCGGGAAGCTCATAGTGATCTCTGATGCGTAATGGAGTAATGAGGAAACGCTGGTACCGTATAAACATCTCATTACTCAAGTTTGTAGCCACCTAACATAGAATTTTCTGACCAGCTTCTCATTCCCTTCACCTTTGGGACCAATCAAATTGAGGAGATTGAGCTTCTGTGCTTTTTTATAGAACCCGAATTTATTTTTGCACGGAAATTCTCTTTCTTGATGCAAACTCTTTTCTCAATGAGCTCTTTAATTGGAGGATCAGGGGAGGTGGCACGGGCTTTCTTCCTGGGGGCCATTGGATTGTTACCTGCTAAGAGAAAAAACAAAGCACACCACACACAAACTAAGCACAAAACAAAGAAAAGAAGAAAACTAACCTAAAATAAAGAAAAACTATCCCCCAAACTTAAATCAAGGAGCTAGACCACAATCTCACCATTACTTAATCCCTTTCTCAACCTGAATTATAAAATACCTCCAATTCAAACAAGTTTACAAAGGTTCTCCTATATCTGGTGATTTCAAAATCAGATAACCATCAGTAGCTACCAATTGAAACTAATTTCACTAGATCAGAATAACATTTCCAAATCAGCTACAAGTGAAATAGAACAACATAACTTGGGTAATGAACCGGTGTTATTGAAAATTTAGACAAGCATATCCTTTTCTCAAATCAGGTCCAAGTTATGATCACTCAATTTCACATGTATCACATTTTCATCAATATGTTCACAGATAGTTGGGCAATAAGCAATTATCACCTAACCACAATGTAACTTCAGAGAATCAAAATGCTACCATCTAGAGTTCAAAAATTCATCTAACCACAAAGCACAACCCTAACACTACCCATCTCCATCTAAACTAAACTAAACTAAAAGAAATAAAAAGGAAGAAAGAATACCTATTCGGTCGACTAAGGGAGAGGAAAGAAAGGCCGACGGTGAGGGGAGAAATGAGGGCGGCGGCGGTAGAGAAAAGGACTGGCGGTGGAAGACGAGAAGCTCGGCGACCGGCGACCGCGACGCGAGCCTGATGGGTGACGGAAGACGCGAGGCGACGGGAGAGGGAGAAAATTTTGGGCTGGAAGGATGAGTATTTCGAATATGAAAGGGAGAAGAGGACCGACGGGGTATCTAATATGAAAAGGGGGTGCTTGAAATTGGCTTGGGA
This sequence comes from Neltuma alba, assembly GCF_004799145.2. Lineage (NCBI taxonomy): Eukaryota > Viridiplantae > Streptophyta > Magnoliopsida > Fabales > Fabaceae > Neltuma > Neltuma alba. The sequence continues at coordinate 191,150 of NW_021635165.1, forward strand.
GTGAAAAGACCAAAGGGTTAGGGTTTTAAAATTAAATCAATGAATCTACCCTCAAAACCGTCAGATACACTGGGGCAAAGGGTATTGAGACAAATGAGCAAGGTTAAAAAGGGGAACACAAAAATCTGGAAATGCGAGAAGGCGCCGCGGCGGGGCACTTTCACAGAACTCAGACCCTGGGCTTAAGTAAAAGCGCGCGCGGCGTCTATTTCAAACGCCGCGGCGGTTTTATACCGAGAGGGCACGGGGACCACGGACTTAGGCCCGCGGCGCCTATTACAGAAAGGGGACTCTGAACAGACGAGGCGCCGCGGCTTCTCATCAAATGCCCGCGGCGCCTCACACAGAAAGGCTACAATGAAAAATTAATAAACACAGACTGGACCTACCAAATCAAACACCCTACACATAATAAAACAAGACTAAACACAAGCATAAGCATAAAAACAAACACAAGACAAACAACCACATAAAAGCAAAACCCACAAGTCTCAATTTAACACAATTTCAAACCAATCAAGTCAATGCCACTGCTAGAGATTAAGTTAGGTGCACTTCCCTGGTTGCGCTAATTAGAAATCAACCACTCCTGCTGAGCTCCAAAGTTTGAGGAATAAACCAAGAGGCCTACAAAAACAAAGATCAAACATAAATCTACTAAAACAAAACTGAAATAAAAGAAACACATCAAAGGCAAGTTTAGAGCTTGGGTTGCCTCCCAAGTAGCGCTTGGTTTATAGTTCTTCAGCCTGACTCTTCAGCTTTGTTATGATTGTTCAGCAAAGTAGATCGTAGAAACTTGACGATCCACCTTTCCACCCCAATAATGCTTCAAACGTGGCCATTTGCATGAAATCTTTCACCTTTTTCATTTTCCAGCTCCACCGCACCATGGTTAGCAGCTTGTACCACAGTGAATGGCCCTGACCAACGTGATTTGAGTTTGCCCGGAAATAGTCTCAATTTGGAATTATGAAGTAACACCTTTTGCCCCGCTTCAAAGACCTTGGGAATAATTTTCTGATCATGATACTTCTTGGTCCGTTCCTTATAGAGCCTTGCACTTTCATAGGCATTAAGGCGAAATTCCTCTAACTCATTCAGTTGTAGGAGCCTTTTTGCACCAGCAGCTTGAAAGTCAAAGTTGAGCTTTTTTTATGGCCCAATAAGCTCCATGTTCCAATTCTACAGGCAAATGACATGCTTTTCCAAACACCAACCGATAGGGAGACATCCCAATCGGAGTTTTATATGCTGTCCTGTAGGCCCAAAGAGCATCATCCAGTTTTAATGACCAATCTTTTCTTGTTGCACCTACTACCTTCTCAAGAATGCTTTTGATCTCTCGGTTGGATATTTCTGCTTGGCCATTTGACTGAGGATGATAAGCCAAAGTTACCCTGTGCTTTACACCATATTTCTTCATCATAGAGCTTGAAATTGATGATTGCAAAAGTGAGAACCACCATCACTAATAATAGCCCGAGGTGCTCCAAATCTCGTGAAGATGTTTTTCTTTAAGAATTTGATCACCGTTTTAGCATCACTGGATACACATGCAGTAGCTTCAACCCATTTCGAGACATAATCCACAGCAACCAGAATGTACTCTTGATTTAGAGACTTTGGAAACGGGCCCATGAAGTCAATTCCCCATACATCAAAGAGTTCAACTTCCAGAATATTATTCAGAGGCATTTCATTCCTTCTTGATATGTTTCCCACTCGTTGACATCGATCACATCAATCACAAAGGCATATGCATCTTTAAATAGTGAAGGCCAATAAAAACCACTTTGAAGGACTTTGGCAGCCGTTTTCTCTCCTCTAAAGTGCCCACCATAAGCTGAAGAGTGGCAACACTCTAGAATATCTTGCTGCTCAACTCCGGAACACATCTTCTTATCATCTGATCGGCACATCTTTGAACAAATAAGGTTCTTCCCAGAAGTACAACTTTGCATCGTGAAGAAATTTCCTCTTTTGATGGGAGTTAAGGTCTAGTGGCAGAGTTCCACAAACCAGATAATTAACCAGATCTGCATACCATGGAGTAGTTGAGTTATCCACAAAGAACAAGCATTCATCGGGAAAAGCTGCATTGATCTCTTGACAATGATCATGTTGAGCTTCACTACTTAATCGAGATAGATGATCGGCCACTTGGTTCTCAGTGCCTTTCCTATCAACAATTTCCAATCAAATTCTTGAAGCAAAAGGACCCATCGAATTAGGCGTGCCTTGGAATCTTTCTTGGTAAACAGATACTTTAGGGCAGAGTGGTCTATAGATAGTCACTTTGGTGCCCACAATATAAGACCGGAATTCTCACAAGCAAACACCACTGCAAGCAATTCTTTCTCAGTAGTAGTGTAGTTAAGTTGGGCATCATCCAAAGTTTTACTAGCATAGTAGATGGGATGGAAGACCTTATCTACTTTTTGTCCTAGAACTGCTCCAACGGCAAAATCACTAGCATCTGCCATAATGATGAAGGGTAGCTCCCAATTAGGTGCCACTAAAATGGGTGCTGAGGTGAGCTTCTTCTTTAATTCCTCAAAAGAGTTCATACAAGTGTCATCAAACTTGAACTCCCTATCTTTCTCCAACAAATTGCACAAAGGCTTAGTGATTTTAGAGAAATCTTTAATGAAACGACGGTAGAATCCCGCATGACCCAAGAAACTTCTAATACCCTTAACACTTGTTGGTGGAGGCAATTGCTCAATAACAGATATCTTTGCCTTGTCAACTTCTAGGCCTTGTTTGGATACTCGATGACCAAGGACAATGCCCTCTTGCACCATGAAGTGACATTTTTCCCAATTCAGAACCAAATTAGTTTCTTCACATCTTTGCAAAACAGCCGCCAAATTATTTAAACACAATCAAAAGAATCTCCAAAAACAGAGAAGTCATCCATGAACACTTCAATTGTTTTCTCAATCATCAGCAAAGATGGCCATCATGCATCTTTGAAATGTTGCTGGAGCATTGCAAAGACCAAATGGCATTCTTTTGAAAGCAAACGTGCCATATGGACAAGTAAAGGTTGTTTTCTCTTGATCTTCTGGGGCTATTACAATTTGGTTGTATCCTGAATACCCATCCAAGAAACAAAAGAATTCTTGCCCAGCAAGTTTATCCAACATCTGATCAATAAATGGCAGCGGGAAATGGTCTTTTCTGGTTGCTGTATTTAACTTTCGATAATCCATGCAAATTCTCCACCCAGTCACAGTACGAGTTGGAACTAGCTCATTTTGGTGTTAGCCACTACAGTTATACCGCCTTTTTAGGGACGCATTGAACTGGGCTCACCCATGAACTATCAGAAATAGGGTAGACTATTCCAGCAGAAAGCCATTTAAGGATCTCTTTCTTGACTACCTCTTTCATAACTGGGTTTAATCTTTCCTTTGATGCTCAATAGAAGGTTTGTGACCATCCTCTAATAAAATCTTGTGCATACAAATAGAAGGGCTGATCCCTTTGATGTCAGCTATGGACCACCCAATAGCTTTCTTGTGGTGTCTCAAGACCCTTAACAGTTTCTCTTCTTGCAACGTGGACAACTTAGAAGAAACAATCACAGGTAAAGTGGTAGAATTACCCAAGTAGGCATACTTGAGATGTGATGGTAAAGTCTTCAACTCCAACACCGGCGGTTCATCCACAGAAGGCTTTAGAGGAGAGCTCAAAGCACTAGTCACATAGAGGCTCAAAAGTCTTAGCTTTTCGATACGGAAAGCTTCAATACTCATCATTTCTGCATAAGCTTCAACCTTGCCATCAATACTACTTGTTTCTCCAATCAACAATGCTTCTAATGGGTCTTTGGTCAAAGAGTTAATCAGCTCCTCTTGCACCGTGGAATCAATCACATCATACAATTACAGTGAGCAGAATCATCTGGAAACTTCAAGGCTTGATTCATGTTGAATATCACCTTCTCATCATTTACTCGCATGGTGATCTCACCCTTTTCTACGTCAATGAGGGTTCTGCAGTAGCTAAAAATGGCCGTCCCAAATAATGGGGATATTCCAATCTACCTCACAGTCTAACACAATGAAATCAGCTG